>NC_057812.1:720991622-721005763 GCF_018294505.1 Triticum aestivum | reverse complement strand
ACCCCCTATATATACTTGAGGTTTTGGGGCTGCCAGACATGAGAACTTCTCCTCTTGGTGCAGCCCTACCTCTCTCCCTTCTCCTCATATCTCGCGGTGCTTGGCGAAGCCCTGCAGGACTACCACGCTCCTCCATCACCACCATGCCGTTGTGCTGCTGTTGGATGGAGTCTTCATCAACCTCTCCCTCTCTCCTTGCTGGATCAAGGCGTGGGAGACGTCACCGGGCTGTACGTGTGTTGAACGCGGAGGTGCCGTCCGTTCGGCACTCAGATCTCCGGTGATTTGGATCACGACGAGTACGACTTCTTCAACCCCGTTCTCTTGAACGCTTCCGCTTAGCGATCTACAAGGGTATGTAGATGCACTCTCCTTCCCCTCGTTGCTGGTTTCTCCAAAGATAGATCTTGGTGACACGTAGGAAAATTTTGAATTTCTGCTACGTTCCCCAACAACTGCCCCGCAGCATATCGGATGCCGCTCAATTCTATCGAGCCGAAGAAGGGAACACTGCGGATAAGCTCTTTTGGTCGCAGTATCTGGCACCGAATTATCCGGTGCCTTTTGCCGACCAACTGAAACAACTGATTGAACTGCATAGGGCGGCAGAGCTAGCCAAGAAGGATTTGATTATCTGGCTATGGCCTGCCGAGCCGATTTCCAGGCAGCTACTTCGGGCTCATGAAGCGGCTTGTGAGTGCCTGCCCTCGACTTGACGTCATCAAGCGGCCGGTCTGTATAGAGCGTGCGCGAATGGCCTTCGCCCGCGCAAAGGTTCACTGGGAGAAGATGGAAGCTGAAAAGCTGATGACCAAGGGACCGCCAGAGGGGAAGGAGCACCGCAAGCCCAAGTTATATTATGAAAGTGTCCTGAAAGGATCCTGCCTAGCGGCGGAGCAATGCACCAAGGATGTTATATTTCCATGAATTCAATCATGTTGTCCTTTGTAATGTTGAACAAGGTCATTTCTATTATTTATTGCCTGTTATATCCTCCTGCGCAGCCATTTTATATATTAAACCTGAGAGTTGGCCAGTCGTCGGCTTCTGCCCCCACGTAGGAAGTACGGGGGTGTTCGGGATAAACCTGATCACTCTTTATCCTAGTTTTGGGTCCTTCGAAGGAGGTGTTCAGCATAATGAACTAGGCAATTGGACTATAGGGCTTTATCACTCTCACTTAGCCATAGGAGCTTTATAAAAGGAATGTAGGCGCAGCCCCTGGTGTTCGGAAGACCGCATGAGGGCCTATATAAGCACGTGATCGGAAGAAAAGCTGATCCATCGCACGCTGCATTAGTTATGGAATTATGCGGGAGAAATCCTTAAAGATTTTACGACCTCTCGAACAGCTGACCAGCTCTCTCCTTATCTTGACAGTCAGTTTTCAGCTTTCTCTACTCAGGTGCTCGTCCAGAAGAACCGGGACACAATCGCAGTAGTTCTCCCTGTGCCGCCTTAGAAGATATAGCGGAACGTAAAAACATGGGAGCCGGGAAAACCCAACATTTGACCCAAGACATGATTCAGAGCTGATGCATATAGTGTTATAAGTTCGGGGTGCTGAACTTGCATGAAGGTGTTCGGACTTTATTGCCGTATTATGGGAAAAACGAAGCCCCTGGCATATTTAAAGCATATCACGGTGTACGGATGCCACTTGATAAAAGAATGTCAATAAGAAATAACAGTAGATAAGCGTTATATGAATCCACTTGTTGTATTTGAATAGTACGTTGATGCGTGTGAGTACAGGTAATGTGGTAAAAAATAAATATGACTGTGGAACCTGCTGAGACCAGGGGGGAGAAGTTGTGTGTGGATCCGGAGTATAGTCGGATGGTCATCGCGGGGAATATCTAAGGATTCCCTTGCGCGTTCGAGCTGCTTCCTGATACGTCTCCAACGTATCTATAATTTTTGATTGCTCCATGCTATATTATCTACTGTTTTGAATGTTTATGGGCTTTATTATACACTTTTATATCATTTATGGGACTAACCTATTAACCCAGAGCCCAGTGCCAATTTCTGTTTTAACCCTATTTTAGGGTTTCGAAGAAAAGGAAAATCAAACGGAGTCCAATTGACCTGAAACTTCACGAAACTCATTTTTGGAAGGAAAGAAGCCCAGAAGACTTGGAGTGCACGTCGGGGGATCTACGAGGAGGCCACGAGGCAGGGGGCACGCCCACCCCCCTGGGCGCGCCGTCCACCCTCATGGCCCCCCTGGCGTACTTCTTCTGCCTATATATCTCCATATACCCTAAAAACATCAAGGAGCACTATAGATCGGGAGTTCCGCCGCCAGAAGCCTCCGTAGCCACCGAAAACCAATCTAGACCCGTTCCGGCACCCTGCCGGAGGGGGCAATCCTTCTCCGGTGGCCATCTTCATCATCCCGGTGCTCTCCATGACGAGGAGGGAGTAGTTCTCCCTCGGGGCTGAGGGTATGTACCAGTAGCTATGTGTTTGATCTCTCTCTCTCTCTCTCTCTCTCTCGTGTTCTTGAGATGATACGATCTTGATGTATCGCGAGCTTTGCTATTATAGTGGGCTCCTATGATGTTTTCTCCCCCTCTCTCTCTCTTGGAATGAATTGAGTTTCCCCTTTGAAGTAATACCGTTTACGCTCACTTTTATCATTAGTTACCTTGCTGTTTTTATAATTTCAGATTACAAATACCTTTATCTACTATCCATATACTAGTTGTATCACCATCTCTTCGCCGAACTAGCGCACCTATACAATTTACCATTGTATTGGGTGTGTTGGGGACACAAGAGACTCTTTGTTATTTGGTTGCAGGGTTGCTTCAGAGAGACCATCTTCATGCTACGCCTCCTACGGATTGATAAACCTTAGGTCACCCACTTGAGGGAAATTTGCTACTGTCCTACAAACCTCTGCACTTGGAGGCCCAACAACGTCTACAATAATAAGGTTGTGTAGTAGACATCAAGCTCTTTTCTGGCGCCGTTGCCAGGGAGGTTAGCGCTTGAAGGTATATCTTTAGATCTTGCAATCGAATCTTTTTGTTTCTTGTTTTAGCACTAGTTTAGTTTATAAAAGAAAACTATAAAAAATGGAATTGAGTTTGTCTCATACGCTTCACCTTTTTAATATCTTTCATGAGTATGATGGAAAGGAAAATTGTGCCAAAGTGTTAGAAGAAGAATGCATTAAAATGTTTGGCACTAAATATCTGAATGATGAGCATGCTTGCAATGTTGTTAGTATGAGTTCCTTGAATATCTATGATGCTAATGACATGCAAAGCCACAAGCTTGGGGAAGCTATGTTTGATGAAGATGATATTTTTTGTCCCCCAAGCTTTGATGATCAAATTTACTACGATGAAAGCATGCCTCCTATCTATGATGATTATTGTGATGACACGTATGCTTTAAAGAATAATGATAACCATGAAACATGTCATCTTGATCTTAATTTTCAATCACATGATAGTTATTTTGTTGATTTTGCTCCCACTATTATTCATGAAAAGAATTTTGCTTGTGTGGAGAGTAGTAAATTTTCTATGCTTGTAGATCATGAAAAGAATGTTTTAGGTGCTGGTTATATTGTTGAATTCATTCATGATGCTACTGAAAATTATTATGAGGGAGGAACATATGCTTGTAGGAATGGCAATAATATCAAGTTTCCTCTCTATGTGCTTAAAATTTTGAAGTTATGCTTGTTTTACCTTCCTATGCAAGTTGGTTCTTGTTCCCACAAGCTGTTTGCTCAAAAAATCCCTATGCATAGGAAGTGGGTTAGACTTAAATGTGCTAGTAATATTCTTCAAGATGCTCTCTTTATGTTACAATTCTTATATTTTATGTGAGCATCGTTGAAATCATCATGCCTAGCTAGGGGCGTTAAACGATAGCGCTTGTTGGGAGGCAACCCAATTTTATTTTTATTCCATGCTTTTCGTTCCTGTTTATTAATAAATAATTCATCTAGCCTCTGTTTAGATGTGTTTTTATGCTTTTAATTAGTGTTTGTGCCAAGTAGAACCTTTGGGAAGACTTGGGGAAAGTCTTGTTGATCATGCTGTAAAAAACAGAAACTTTAGCGATCACGAGAACTGCTGCCATTTTTAATTGGAGAGTGATATTTAGTTAATTATTTTTGAAGATGATTAATAGATAAATTCCTCAGGTCCAGAAATTTATTTTATAATTTTATGAGTTCCAGAAGTATACGTTTGACCCAGATTACTACAGACTGTTATGTTTTTGACAGATTCTGTTTTTCATGTGTTGTTTACCTATTTTGATGAATATATGGCTAGTAAAATAGTTTATAAACCATAGAGAAGTTGGAATACAGTACTTTTAACACCAATATAAATTAGTAAGGAGTTCAATACAGTACCTTGAAGTGGTGATTTATTTTCTTATACTAACGGAGCTCACGAGTTTTCTACTTTAAGTTTTGTGTTGTGAAGTTTTCAAGTTTTGGGTAAGCATTCGATGGACTATGGAATAAGGAGTGGCAAGAGCCTAAGCTTGGGGATGCCCAAGGCACCGCAAGGTAATATTCAAGGATATCCAAGAGCCTAAGCTTGGGGATGCCCCAGAAGGCATCCCCTCTTTCGTCTTCGTTCATCGGTAACTTTACTTGGAGCTATATTTTTATTCGCCACATGATATGTGTTTTTCTTCGAGCGTCAATTTATTAGGATTTGCTTGCTGTTATTTAGAACAATGTTTTGCATCTTTTATTTCAATAAAAGTGGCATTGATAGCCTTTACTATGCCTATGTTACAAGTATACATGTTGCTGTTTGAAAACAGAAAGTTTACCGCTGTTGCAATAATTCCCTAGAAAAGTCAGAATGTGATAAAATGTTGAAACCTTTTGCATATTAAGCTCTGACAAATTTACTACAGTGGGAATTTTCTTTCATAATTTTTGGAGCTAGGGAAGTAAGGATGTTGCTGCATTCTTTACATACTGTCCTGTTTAGGCAGATTGCTGTTATGTTTGCATTGTTTGTATATGTTTGCTTCTTTAATGATTCTATTTGAGGATAGGACTATTAAATATGCAGAGGCATTTAGTATTCAATGTTGAATAATAATATTAGTGATTTGCTACAGTAGAGTATGATGAGGTTTTGGCAATGGTTTACACTAACTTATCTCACGAGTCCTTGTTGAGTTTTGTGTGGATGAAGCTTTTGAGATTTAGGGAGACCGTGATATGAGAGGAATTGAGGAGACACAAAAGTTCAAGCTTGGGGATGCCCAAGGCACCCCAAGATAATATTTCAAGAGGTTTCAAGCATCTAATCTTGGGGATCCCTGGTTGGCATCCCACCTTTCTTCTTCAACAATTATCGGTTAGTTTCGGTTGATCCTAAGTTTTTGCTTCTTCACATGATGTTTGCCATTCTTAGAATGTCATTTTATTTTGATTTGCTTTCTGTTTGAATAGAATATCAAGGTCTCAAATTATTAAATGGGAGAGTTTTCACATAGTTGCATAATTATTCGACTACTCATTGATGTTCACTTATATCTTTCGGAGTAGTTTGTCGTTTGCTCTAGTGCTTCACTTATATCTTTTAGAGCACGGTGGTAGTTTTATTTTGAAGAAATAGATGAACTCTCATGCTTCACTTAGATTATTTTGAGAGTCTTAAACAGCATGGTAATGTGCTTAATTCTAATATGCTAGGTATCCAAGATTAGTAAAAACTTTCATATAGAGTATTGAATACTAAGAGAATTTTGATGCTTGATGATTGTTTTGAGATATGGAGGTAATAATATCAAAGTCGTGCTAGTTGAGTAGTTGTGAATTTGAGAAATGCTTGTGTTGAAGTTTGCAAGTCCCGTAACATGCACGTATGGTAAACGTTGTGTAACAACTTTGAAACATGAGGTGTTATTTGATTGTCCTCCTTATGAGTGGCCATCGGGGACGAGCAATGGTCTTTTCCTACCAATCTCCCCCTAGGAGCATGCGCGTAGTGCCGAGGTTTTTGATGACTTGTAGATTTTTGCAATAAGTATGTGAGTTCTTTATGACTAATGTTGAGTCCATGGATTATACGCACTCTCACCCTTCCATCCTTGCTAGCCTCTTCGGTACCGTGCATTGCCCTTTCTCACATTGAGAGTTGGCGCAAACTTCGCCAGTGCATCCAAACCCCGTGATATGATACGCCCTTCCCCCATAAACCTCCTTATATCTTCCTCAAAACAGCCACCATACCTACCTATTATGGCATTTCCATAGCCATTCCGAGATATATTGACATGCAACTTTCCACCATTCAGTTTATCATGACACATTCATCATTGTCATATTGCTTTGCATGATCATGTAGTTGACATCGTATTTGTGGAAAAGCCACCGTTCATAATTTTTCATACATGTCACACTTGATTCATCGCAATCCCGGTACACCGCCGGAGGCATTCATATACAGTCATATCTTGTTCTAGTATCAAGTTGTAATCATTGAGTTGTAAATAAATAGAAGTGTGATGATCATCATTATTAGAGCATTGTCCCAAGTGAGGAATAAAAAAAGAGAAAGGCCATAAAAAAGAGAAGGCCCAAAAAAACAGAAAGGCCATAAAAAAGAGAAGGCCAAATAAAAAAATGAGAGAAAAAGAGAGAAGGGACAATGCTACTATCCTTTTCCACACTTGTGCTTCAAAGTAGCACCATGATCTTCATGATAGAGAGTCTCTTGTTTTGACACTTTCATATACTAGTGGGAATTTTTCATTATAGAACTTGGCTTGTATATTCCAACAATGGGCCTCCTCAAGTGCCCTAGGTCTTCGTGAGCAAGCAATTTGGATGCACACCCACTAGTTTCTTTTGTCGAGCTTTCATATATTTATAGCTCTAGTGCATCCGTTGCATGGCAATCCCTACTCCTTGCATTAACATCAGTCGATGGGCATCTCCATAGCCCATTGATTAGCCTCGTTGATGTGGGACTTTCTCCTTTTTGTCTTCTCCACATAACCCCCTCATTATTTTCTATTCCACCTATAGTGCTATGTCCATGGCTCGCGCTCATGTATTGCGTGAAGGTTTATGAGTTTGAGATTACTAAAGTATGAAACAATTGCTTGGCTTTTCATAGGGGTTGTGCATGATGAGAGCATTCTTGTGTGACGAAAATGGAGCATGACTAAACTATATGATTTTGTAGGGATGAACTTTCTTTGGCCATGTTATTTTGAGAAGATACAATTGCTTAGTTAGTATGCTTGAAGTATTATCATTTTTATGTCAATATGAACTTTTGTCTTGAATCTTTCGGATCTGAATATTCATGCCACAATTAAGAAGAATTACATTGAAATTATGCCAAGTAGCACTCCGCATCAAAAATTCTGTTTTATCATTTACCTACTCGAGGACGAGCAGGAATTAAGCTTGGGGATGCTGATACGTCTCCAACGTATCTATAATTTTTGATTGATCCATGCTATATTATCTACTGTTTTGAATGTTTATGGGCTTTATTATACACTTTTATATCATTTTTGGGACTAACCTATTAACCCATTGAAGAAAAGGAAAATCAAACGGAGTCCAATTGACCTGAAACTTCATGGAACTCGTTTTTGGAAGGAAAGAAGCCCAGAAGACTTGGAGTGCATGTCGGGGGATCTACGAGGAGGCCACGAGGCAGGGGGCACCCACCCCCCATGGGCGCGCCCTCCACCCTCATGAGCCGCTCGTGGCCCCCCTGACGTACTTCTTCCGCCTATATATCTCCATATACCCGAAAAACATCAGGGAGCACAATAGATCCGGAATTCCGCCACCTGAAGCCTCTATAGCCACCGAAAACCAATCTAGACCCATTCCGGCACCCTGCCGGAGGGGGCAATCCTTCTCCGGTGGCCATCTTCATCATCCCGGTGCTCTCCATGACGAGGAGGGAGTAGTTCTCCCTCGGGGCTGAGGGTATGTACTAGTAGCTATGTGTTTGATCTCTCTTTCTCTCGTGTTCTTGAGATGATACGATCTTGATGTATCGCGAGCTTTGCTATTATAGTTGGATCCTATGATGTTTTCTCCCCCCTCTACTCTCTTGTAATGAATTGAGTTTCCCCGTTGAAGTAATCTTATCGGATTGAGTCTTTAAAGATTTGAGAACACTTGATGTATGTCTTGCCGTGGATATCTGTGGTGACAATGGGATATCACGTGATTCACTTGATGTATGTTTTGGTGATCAACTTGCGGGCTCCGCCCATGAACCTATGCATAGGGGTTGGCACACGTTTTTGTCGTGATTCTCCGGTAGAAACTGTGGGGCACTCTTTGAAGTCCTTTGTGTTGGTTGAATAGATGAATCTGAGATTGTGTGACGCATATCATATAATCATACCCACGGATACTTGAGGTGACATTGGAGTATCTAGGTGACATTAGGGTTTTGATTGATTTGTGTCTTAAGGTGTTATTCTAGTACGAACTCTAGGGCTGTTTGTGACACTTATAGGAATAGCCCAACGGATTGATTGGAAAGAATAACCTTGAGGTGGTTTTGTACCCTACCATAATCTCTTCGTTCGTTCTCCACTATTAGTGACTTTGGAGTGACTCTTTGTTGCATGTTGAGGGATAGTTATGTGATCCAATTATGTTATTATTGTTGAGAGGACTTACACTAGCGAAAGTATGAACCCTAGGCCTTGTTTCCTAGCATTGCAATACTGTTTACGCTCACTTTTATCATTAGTTACCTTGCCGTTTTTATAATTTCAGATTACAAATACCTTTATCTACTATCCATATACCACTTGTATCACCATCTCTTCGCCGAACTAGTGCACCTATAAAATTTACCATTGTCTTGGGTGTGTTGGGGACACAAGAGACTCTTTGTTATTTGGTTGCAGGGTTTCTTGAGAGAGACCATCTTCATCCTACGCCTCCTACGGATTGATAAACCTTAGGTCATCCACTTGAGGGAAATTTGCTACTTTCCTACAAACCTCTGCACTTGGAGGCCCAACAACGTCTACAAGAAGAAGGTTGTGTAGTAAACATCACTTCCATATCGCCAGTCCTGATCTGCACAAAGTTAAACCTGCAGACAAAATGTAAGAAATGCTTGTGTGCCACAAAGCGGTTGAGCCGCGGTATGTGGCCTGTCCTGGCTTTCGCCGGAGTGTTTAATTGAGCTCTGGACAAGCCGGGCTATCCTGTCGCGAAGTATTTCGAAGTCCTTTAGCGATGTCCGGGAATCGGGTCGTCGACTCGAGGTTCGGTTGGAAGGTGCTACTTGTAGCTTCTGCTGTTAAAGCAGCGGTATGCTCCTTGGTGCCGAGGGAATGTTCGGTCTTTCCATTAACCGTGATGACGCCGCGCGGACCGGGCATCTTGAGCTTATGGTAGGCATAATGTGGTACTGCGTTGAATCGAGCGAACGCAGTTCGTCCGAGCAGTGCCTGATAATCACTGCGAAAGGGGACGATGTCGAAGACTAACTCTTCAACACGGTAACTGTCTGGTGATCCGAATACTACTTCAAGGGCGATGGAGCCTGTACAGCAGGTCTCCACACCTGGTGTAATACCGCTGAAGGTGGTTTTAGTGGGCTTGATCATCGAATGACCGATGCCCATCTTGCACACTATGTCCTGGTAAAGCAGGTTTAGCTGCTACCTCCGTCCATAAGGACTCGCGTGAGGTGGAACCCGTCAATTATTGGGTCGAGGACTAGTGCGGCTGGATTGCCCTGATTAGTGTTAACCGGACGATCCGTATTGAAGGTGATCGTCCCTAGTTTAAATTGTGGGACGACTGGTGCTGTTAAGTCGACATCCCTAAGGGTGTGTGTCCGGTCCGGGTTGGGAGTGTAGGTGCCGTTTACCACGTTCACCGTTTGGATTTGCAGGGCAGATTTCTTTTGCCCTCCTGTACTCGGTGATTTGGGCTCCTCGTCGCCATCGTCGCTTTGAGTCCCCTTATCTTTGTTTTTGGCACCTGACCTGCTGGCTTGTTTGAAGACTCAGCATTCTCTGTTGGTATGATTGGCTGGTGTTCCTGGGGTGCCATGAATTTGGCATGGGCGGTCGAGTATGCGGTCCAGACTGGACTGACTCGAATTGTCATTTGTGAGTGGCCCGTTCCACTGACTGGACGTAGAGCCCCTAAATCCGGCATTGACTGCCGTATCTTCGGCGTTTCCACCATTTTTGCGGCGCTTGTGTTGGTTGCGTCGGGGTTTGCCGTTGCTATCTCTGGCTTCTGATGTGCCAGGGTTGCTTGCTGTGTTGTTGCTACGGGCCAACTAGCTATCTTCGCCCGCGCAAAAGCGGGTCATGAGTGTCATGAGGGCTGCCATGGATGTTATGTTTAAAGGCCGCTAGGGCTTCGGCATTCGGACAGTCAACAATTTGGTTCTTTTTAATTAGGAAGCGAGTCCAGAATTTCATGTCTGACTCTCCGGGCTGCTGTGTTATGTGACGTAAATCGTCGGCATCCGGTGGCCGCACATAAGTGCCCGGGAAGTTGTCCAGGAATGCGTCTGCCAGGTTCTCCCAGCTTCCGATGGAGTTTGTCGGCAAGCTATTCAGCCAATGCCGAGCCGACCCTTTGAGCTTTAGCGGCAGATACTTGATGGCGTGTAGATCATTCCCGCGGGCCATGTGAATGTGGAGGAAGAAATCCTCTATCCATACCGTGGGGTCTGTGGTGCCGTCGTATGATTCAATGTTTACGAGTTTAAACCCTTCTGGGAATTCATGATCCATTACTTCATCAGTGAAGCATAGGGGGTGTGCGGAGCCTCTGTGCTGGTCTATATCACGACGCAGTTCATACGAGTCTTGTCTGTTGTGTTCGGCTCGGCCGGACTTGCTTTTAGTATATCTGGCGTGACGGTTGTCGTCACGGGTTGGGGCGCGCCCCTGTGATCCGTAGACCGATCGTTTATGTCCCGATTTGTTCTCCAATACTTCTCGCAGGTCCTGCGTGTTACCCCGGGCCTTGGTATTTTTGTTTGATTGGCGACGGGGTGCGGTCTGGACTTCGGGCTGATATGCCGCTTTGTCTCGGCCACGAGGTGGCCGGTCAGCCACATCACACGCTGGTAGTGTAGGCTTTAATGCTTCCTCCTCGAGTTGGGGTAGCAACCTGCGCTTTGGGTAACTTTTGTTTGGGCGCTCGAGTTCGTATTCCTCGGCTGCCAGCACTTCGGTCCATCTATCCGCTAGCAGATCTTGATCAGCTTGAAGCTGTTGTTGTTTTTTCTTCAGGCTTTTTGCTGTGGCTATAAGCCGGCGCTTGAAGCGTTCCTGCTCGACGGGATCCTCAGACACGATAAATTCTCCATCGCCGAGGCTCACCTCGTCATCGGAGAGAGGCATGTAATTGTCATCCTCTGATTCTCCGTCTGCCGCCTGTTCCTTAGGGTTAGCTTGCAAATCCTCCCGCTCAAAGCCTGGCTGGAGGGGATTGTCTTTAGCACTGTCCACAGCGTTATTGTCTCTTGTGCCGGTATCACTGCTTTTGCTATGGCGGGGCTTAGAGCGGCACCGATGACGCCGGTGCTTAGATTGCTTCTCGAGGGGATTATCCTCCGTTGCCTTATTGCCATCGCTTTCTTTGGGGGTGTCCACCATGTATATATCATATGATGAGGTGGCTGTCCAGCGCCCTATGGGCGGTGGTTCCTGTTCTTCTCCTGCATCGTCGTCCATACCATCGATGTCTTCGGAGCCGAAATCAAGCATGTCGGTTAAGTCGTCGACAGTGGCTATTAAGTGGGTGGTGGGTGGGGGACGAATTTCTTCGTCGTCCGCTTCCCGCTCGAGCCGGGCACAGTTCGGCCAAGGGCCTCCTGACAAGGAGAGGGACCTCAATGAATTTAGCACGTCGCCCAATGGCGAGTGCTAAAAGATATCCGCGGAGGTAAACTCCATGATCGGTGCCCAATCAGATTCGATAGGCACGGACGCAGGTGGTTCGGAGCCTGTGGCCGGGGATGAATCCAAGGGTCCGACATCACATGTCTCGTAGGAAGTGAAGTCAGTATTCGGCTCTATCGCCGCCGAAGTGTGCGGCCTCCGTGGCGGGGTCCATCCACCCGTCCTCGGACGGCATGATATGCTCCGGATTGAGGGCCGGAGTAGCCACAGGTGTGATCTCCCGAACATGGTCCGGTGGTAGAGCTAAGTCATGCTCGTCGTGACTATGCGGCGCACCTGACATGGGCTCGAATCCGTCAAAGATCAAGCCTCCGCGGATGTCGGCAGTATAGTTCAAGCTTCCAAACCTGACCTGATGGCCAGGGGCGTAGCTCTCGATCTGCTCCAAATGGCCAAGCGAGTTGGCCCGCAGTACGAAGCCGCCGAATACGAAGATCTGTCCGGGGAGAAAAACCTCACCCTGGATTGCATTGTTGCCGATGATCGAAGGAGCCATCAAGCCTTATGGTGACGACACAGTGGAACTCTCAATGAAAGCACCAATGTCGGTGTCAAAACCGGCGGATCTCGGGTAGGGGGTCCCGAACTATGTGTCTAAGGCGGATGGTAACAGGAGGCAGAGGACACAATGTTTAACCAGGTTTAGGCCCTCTCGATGGAGGTAATACCCTACGTCCTGCTTGATTTATCTTGATGATATGAGTATTACAAGAGTTTATCTACCACGAGATCGTAGAGGCTAAACCCTAGAAGCTAGCCTATGATTACGGTTGTTGTTGTCCTACGGACTAAACCCTCCGGTTTATATAGACACGGAGGGGGCTAGGGTTACACAGAGTCGGTTACAAGGGAGGAGATCTACATATCCGAATTGCCAAGCTTGCCTTCCACGCAAAGGAGAGTCCCACCTGGACACAGGACGAAGTCTTCAATCTTGTATCTTCATAGTCCAACAGTCCGGCCAAAGTATATAGTCCGGCTGTCCGAGGACCCTCTAATCCAGGGCTCCCTCACTACCTGCGGAAAGCTCTGCCACCGTTCCCAAGGAATGCAAGGAGGGGAAGGACTCCCGTCTACGCATATAGGGCACTGCGCCTCCACATTACGCTACCGGAGCACCGACATGGCCTCCACCGCACGAAGGCACCCGTCACAACTCTCACATCATCGCCAGTGAGATGAGGGGATAAGGACATGAAGAACCCCCGATGCTCCTAGGGGTCCATTTTATAGGCCTGGGTGGTAGGCCCCATCGACATCACCGCAACTAGAATTACGGTTGCCGTATGAAGGAGGAAGATGACCTCGGCCATCCAATTAGGAGAGGAGGCATGGTCATGGCCGTCCAAGGCCTTGCACCATTTCGGCGCATACGGACCTAGCCCACATGATGCAGGAGGTCTCGGCTGCAAAAAAGGAAAAAAAAAAGAAGATAAGAGGCCGCACGGGTGGTCGAACACTCGCGACGCAAAGAAGAACAAAATAGGCCCATACGGGCTTTCACGCGACTTAGACTTTTTATTTTTTACATAAAGAGATGAAATTAGAAGGAGGCCCCAATATTTAAGGAGAATGATGAATATCCCTCCACCACTGAGATTTTCACACACAAGCCCTCGGAAGACGCATCATTTTTTAGAGGCGTCCCTCGAAGCGAAAAAATGCCTGAAATCCCGCGCTTCAACCGGGATTTCACACAAAATCTCAAGGAGTCAACATAAAATTCTGATGAAATTCCCAAAAGTTCCTCGGAAGCCGTACTTTCTCGGAAGCACTGCTGGGGACTTCCAAAGGTCATTTCCGAGTCTGGAAAAAATCTTGAAGGCCACAGATGAGTCCAAGTGACTCCAGAGGATATCAACAAATATTTGAAAGGCACAAAAAGGATAACAGAAGTGCACTCTCTTTGTAAGGTGTGGGAACAATAAAACAGGGACCACTCCCCATTCAGTGATGTTGGATCCAACCCAAGAAGATTCTTCGACAAGAGAAAATTGTTGACCCAAAGCCACAAAGAAGACTTCAATGACTTCAGATCAAGGGGGCTCCTATTGTAGGAGTGTATTTTAATCCTTCTTAAGATGCCACCGGCCCCCTGTCCTATGTGGAGTGCCACACTTGAAGTCAAGACCAGATAACGCAAGTGATGTAGAGAAAACCCTAAGAAAGAATAAGTCAGAGGAAGAGACAAGGAAGGAAAGAAGCCC
>NC_057812.1:720975683-720991287 GCF_018294505.1 Triticum aestivum | reverse complement strand
TCCTCCAAGTCCAATAAGGAGCACATGGGTTAAAGGACAAAAAATTACATAGCTCTGCCCTCCCACCTGCTTACTTCAAGCGTAGCGCTGGTCATTTGTCAAGGACCCCTTGGCTATATGAAGCCCCACATGGGCATCTAATCCAGTCACTCTCACTTGAATATACTCATGTGGAGGGTCACTCTCCTCTTTCAAGCCCTTTCATAAGGACAAATGGCCGAGAGCTTGGAGTCAGAAGGACATAGTAAGGCTCAGAATAGACGAGAGTCGTGAGACTCTAGAAATGGACGCACTCCAAGTACCCCGTGCCCCGGGCACTTCTCTCGATGATTCTCCCATATCGCGCTCCCACGAGGCGGCTGGACCTTTTTAAAAAAACATCACTACATCACTTTGTTGAGTGTACGGAGACCTTCTACATAAGGCTGTCGTACACACCATAACTAATTTCTAACCATGCTACTAAGGATACCCCATAGTCCAAAGTTGATTCTTGAACGTAAATAATGTTATAGCTATCCTATTACGAGTAACATTTGATAACCCATAGTAACCATCTGATATGAAAGTCCTACGATATTCTCATGGTCTAACATGAGTATACATTAACATATTATGCTAAGACAACAAAGTTGACGACGAATCTTGCGGTATACCATAATTTGAGTCTATCCAACACTATTGTTCTGCCAACAATATGTTTGCATTATTGCCGACATCCTTGTTACTTGAACAATGCCCATGATCAAGAAAACAGGATCATCAACGTTAAATGAGCTAAGCTTAGAGGCAAGACTAATGATCTATTTGGCGTTTATTATTCCTCACATGCAAATGACTTTTCCTTGGAATCTCATTTATATGCAGACTTGAGAACCATTGCATAGAACATAAATATAATGGTTAATTACGAATACGGAAATAAATGATAACATTTACTATTGCTTCTGAGGCATATTTCCGATAGGTGTTGTGTCAGTAATGACATGATTTGGCGGGCCAGTGTTTTTTAGCTCTTTAGTAGTGAACATAATATTATTGAATTTGATACAAGCCAACCTGGTCAAAGTCATCAACATGCAAAGACATAATATAGAAAAAAATTGAGAACCAGTAAAAAAGATACCCACAACTAAGTCGACCTTTTCCACCACAACACCTTCAAGAATGGAGAACACACTTGCACCGAGGCCATGGCATCCTGCCAAAGACGAACTGGATAAAATTTGTAGTTCGGTGTAGTTTTTTCCTGATAATTTGATCCACATATCTTGCCCCCCCGGGTCCGTGGGGCCAGCTTGTACCACTCAAGACTCTGGAATTATGCTTGTTTTACCCTGGTTCAAAAAATGCTAGTTTTTTATCCCGATAAAATGTTAACAAACAATTATTATATAAACATCCAGTATAGTACATTAGGAACAGTGGACTGCAACATGCAGTAAAAAAAAGAAGCACGAGAAACGCGTGGTGTAGTTTTCAACTATAAGAGCTTATGTCAGTGGTTGGGTGGTCACTGGTCAGATTGATACGGTGACATTTGATTCATATCTGTAGGCCAGCTTGTACCTTTCATGAATTTTGAATTCATCTGTTCATGTACTTGTCTGGCAATAATTTGTGCAACTAGCTACCGCATCAGGACTATAAATAGGTCACGTGATGTACGTACTTGTTAAGCAATAATTTCTGCAAATAACAACCGCATCTGGACTATAAATAGGGCATCCGATGAACTGATTTGAGTCACCATTTCTACCAGCACTGCCACACATAGCAACCCACGAATATGGATTTGTTTCTGCTACTCGTCTCATTGATTTTGGTGAGTGCATACATACACCACTCGTCTCATTGATTTTGGTGCGTGCATCACATGGACGTACGAATGGCCGTCCCTATATATGTAGTAAGTGCGGATTTGTAAGTCGAGCGTAATGACAATCATACTGTTATTTGTTATGTTGCATGCAGATTGTCGGAGGACAAGGTAACCAGCATGCTAGTTCTGCCGATGCGGCCAAGATGACGCTGACAAACATGCAGACACAGACGGCATATTGGGAGGCCGCGCTTCCAGGAATTCCCATTCCCCCGGCAATCAGCGACCTGTTAGCCCAACCAAAAGGTCTCTCTCTCTCTCTCTCTCTCTCTCTCTCTCTCTCTCTCTCTCTCTCTCTCTCTCTCTCTCTTTTCAACGTTTTTGATAATTAACGTACACGTAATTTTGAGTGTTTTGGAGCTCACACTGTGTACTGTAAACTAAACCAAAGCAATGGTTGGACAATAATAGTTGAGGAGGAATTAATGTGTCTAGATGCAGGAAAATAAAATATTTGAGAGATAGAATATTTGGTGTAAATGTATCCTTTTATCACATGGATATATATGATCAGTGTCTGTGCGTACTAGAAACACGAGTTTGGTTAGTTTCATTTCTGTTTTGGCTCGTGTCTGTTGATATGCATACGGAGCAGTTTTAACATGGTACCTTTTACCTCCTCTTTTCACATGAGAGGTAAGAGTATAAAATAGATCTTAGCCGTTTATCTTATGAATTAGTGCCTTGATTAATTCTTACCTTCTTACCTCACATGTAAAAAGAGGGGTCAGAGGTACCATACTAAAATTTGTCATGCATACGACATATGTGCATTCAGCGCATTTTCTTGAGATGATGTTATAATTAGTCCCAGTAACATCTAGTTTATTACAGGGCAGCAAAAAATTGGACCAAACTATGAAAGAGTCAACTCAGAAGGTGGTCACAGGGACAACCATGTTCATATCATATCACAGGTTAAAGATGATTTAAAAGAGGCCCATGGTTCTCATGGTGAAGAGAGTAGAAAGAAGGTCATGATGACACATGAGCCAATAATTGGTAAGGATCTGAGGAGACAACCATTGTCACATGTGTTACAAGCTAATAATTATGTGGAAGAAAAAAATGCTGCGCATAGAACAAAAATCGAAGAAAATCTGAATGAAATATCAGTGCCATATGGGTCAGAGAGTGACAACAATTTTAAGAAAGTTTCATTAAATTTGAAGAAGATCCTTGCAGCATATACAACACTGAAAGATGAAAACCTTAAGGAAATATCAGTGTCATATGGATCAAAAGTTGGAGAAGCCCACGAAAAAGTTTCAGGGTCATATAGGTTAGAAGGTGAAAATAATTCAAAAGAAATATCTCTGTCTTATGGTATAAACAGCGATGATACTCCAAAGGAAGAATTGGCACATGAAGAAAATGTAAAGGAAATCTCAGTGTCATATGGGTTAGAAGGTACAAAGTGTTTAAAGAAAGTTGCACTAAATTTAAAGAAGATCCTTGCAGCCTACACACCTTGGAAAGATGGAAATCTAAAGGAAATATCTGTGTCATATGGATCAAAAGGCCAAAAGATTTCAAAGGAAGCATCAGGAATATCTGGGTTAAAAGGTCAAAAGGATTTAAAAGAAATCTCAGTGTCTTATGGTGTTGATGACCGTGAAAATCTGAAGGAAATATCTGTGTCATACAGATCAAAAGATCAAGAAACTCTGAAGGAACACTCAGGATCATATGAGTTAGAAGGTGAAAAGGAGTTAAAAGAAATCTCAGTGTCTTATGGTGCAGACGGCCATGAAAATCGAAAGGAAATATCGGTAACATATGGATCAAAGGACCAAGAAATTCGCAAGGAAGCATCAGGATCCTACGGGTTAAAAGGTGAAAGGGATTTAAAAGAAATCTCGGTGTCTTATGGTGTAGACGGCCAGGAGATTCTAAAGGAAGGCTCCACATCACACGAAGAAAATTCAAAGGAAGTCAGTATGTCATATGGGTCAGTTGAAGAGAAAGATGAACAAGCCGACGTTCTGAATCAAGGTGAATATCATTTTTTTACAAGGAAGTAGAGTTCATTATTTTATTACATACAACCTCTCAATTGAGTTTTTGCCATTGTACCTGTTGCAGTAAAAGGAGAGGGGAGCCACCATGTTCACGCTCACAGCTACAAGAACAAGAAAGAGGCGGATGTCTTTTTCTTCCACGACATGTTGAGGCCAGGGTCCTTGATCACTCCGACCATCCCGCCGACCGCCTCCATGCCGGCGCTTCTCTCCGGTGACGTCGCCGACTCCATCCCATTCTCCACGGAACACCTCTCCGACATCATCACGATGTTCGCGCCGGCGTCACTCACGATGACCAGAGAGATACGGTGGACGCTGGACACTTGCGAGCACCCACGAACGCTCCCCGGCCAGAAAGCAGGCTGCGCCACCTCCTTGGAGTCCCTCGTCGAGCTGCCGGCGTCCCTCCTTGGGAGGGGCAACGTCCGTGCGTTCTCCGCCGTGGATCTGCCCATGGATGGCCCGGGGACACCGGCGCTTAGGGGGAGGTACAACGTGACGGCTGCACGGAAGCTCTCCGGTTCATCATCTGAGGTCGTGACCTGCCATGACCTGACCTACCCGTACTCAGTGTACTACTGCCACACGTCCAGGCCTACGTCTGCGTACATGGTGACGCTGGCGAGTGTGGAGGAGGGTGCATCTCCGACGACGATGGAGGTCATGGCCGTGTGCCACCTTGACACGTCATTGTGGAGCCCGAAGAACTCGTTCTTTGAGCTGCACAACGTTAGGCCAGGTGATGTGGCAGTGTGCCACTTCCTCACTAAGCTGAGCATCATCTGGGTGACCGTGGATGAGCATGCCGACGCACGGTAGAAGGGAGTGCTCACGCCCGGCCGCACCTACTTATCTGCTCATGTTAGCTATATATGGCCTATGGCATGAATACGATGTAGACTGATTGACGTGTATCGAGATATGTGGTATGAGATAATTGAGTGTTGCCATCCGTGAGATCTTAGTCAAATTCTTACTCCCTCTGGAAAGATTTATAAGACGTTGAGGGCTTTTCAGACACAGCCGACAAAAGTGCAAATAGACCATTATGCCCTTATTTTGAATTTCGAACCAGTCGTCTTCTTCCTCGCGTCGTCCCCGTATCCACGCCCCCAGCCTTGCCGTCGCCGTCGCCTGGCTGTGTCCAGGAGCTGGTCCCCGTCGTCACCCGCTCGTCCCCGTCGCCTGGCTGCGCCCAGCCTTGTCGCCGCCGGGCCCCTCCACGCGCCCAGCCTGGCCGTTGCCGTGCCCTGGTCCTCCTCCTCGCGCCCAGCCTTGCCGTCGCCGCGCCCAGGCCCTCCTCCTCGCGCGCCCAGGTCCTCCTCGCGCCCTGGCCCTCCTGCTCGCGCGCCCAGGTCCTCCTCCTCGCGCCCTAGCCCTCATCCTCGCGCCCAGGTGCTCCTCGCCCAGGTACTCCTCGCGTCGCCCAGAGCAAGGAGAAGCAATACATTAGCAAGATACGAGATCAAAATCAATTCCACTATAGTGGAGTACAAGATCCATGTGCTTGACAGTGGAGTATAAGATCAAGAGGAGTAGCTTCGAGAGCAGCAATAAATCACAGTAGCAATAATTTCTCATCATAGCACAACACCAGATCAGGAGATCTTCAAATTACTCCAGATCAAGGAATCAGGTGTGCTCCAGATCAAGATCAAGAGTACAGGAGTAGGACAACAAAAGAGATCTTCAAATTACTCCACATCAAGAGATCGATAGCTCAGGATTAGGACAACAAAAGCATTAAGAGCATCATTAACACAACAGCTGATCAAGAGGAGCAGTTGATCAAGAGGACCAGCAACAACAACAGCATTATCAGCAGTATCAATAGCAGGCGGCATTATTAGCAGCATTATCAGCAAGAGCAGCACCAGCACAACAACAGTAGCAAGTGGAGCAACAGCACAGGATCAGTAGCAAGAGGAGAAGCAGTATCACATCAACAGTACCGGAACATAGCAGCAGCAGCACAAAATGCTCCCAGACCTGAACTGCTCACCACCTTCAGGAGAAGAAGAAGCTGATGTGAATATGGTCCAAGAAGAAGAAGTAGCAGATGTCCAAGAAGAAACATTAAATGTCCAAAAATAAGCAACAGGTACTACATACACATACTCCTTGTATAGAAGTACATCTGCTTTTAGTTGTGCACCGGATGTTGGCATATGCATAGGCATCCTACTCCTAGTGCTTTAATAGCAATTCCTTTGCTTGTTGTTAACAAGATTTGGTGTTTTTGAGTATGCACTAGCCGATGCTATACAAATATCAGGTTTAACATACTCTAAAGTGTTCATGAAAACTGAATATATGTTCATCTACACATACTATACACATACTCCAAAATGTTCATGAAAACTGAATATATGTTCATAGAACTTAACATATGTTTAACAACAAGTTTAACTTGCTCAAATTCATTTAACTTGCTGAAATTTGCATATGCCTACTCCTAGTGCTTCAAATAAGAGTAATTTTCAGTTTTCTTATTCTAACACAATTTCCCTAATTTTCCTATTTTTCTTTTGTTGCTGTAGGTGTTCAGCAAATACGAAGGCAAAGAAAGTCACTAACAGATGAGCAGAGATATGCTGCTTACATGGCAATGCTTACGCTGAATATGAGTAGGGGTGGCAAGTTCAAAAGAACTGACAAGAAGGATGTTGCTCAAATTTTTCAAGCTGATATTCAAGTTATTCAGAGAATCTGGAGGACAGCAGAGCGACAAAAAAAGCTTGGTAAGGAGGTGGATGTGTCCAACCAAAAGAAAAGAAGATGTGGAAGGAAAGGAAAGGATAATGTCCTATCTCAAATCCCCACAGTTCCATTGAATAGAAGGCCGACTCTCAGGTCACTTGCTCGCGCATTGGGTGTCAGTCATACTACACTCTACCAGAAACTCAAGCTTCACAAGATTAGGAGGCACTCGAATCGTTTGAAGCCAAGCTTGAAAGAAAAGAATAAAAGAGAAAGAATCAAGTTTTGTATGTCGATGCTTGATGAGACAACTTTAGCAGCTACAAGACCTAAATTCATCAGTATGCACAACATTGTGCATATTGACGAAAAGTGGTTCTATATGACAAAAATGAACAGAAACTACTACCTCCTCCCTCATGAAGATGACCCGGTCAGAACCATTCGGAACAAGAACTGTATTGGCAAAGTAATGTTCCTGACCGCTGTTGCTCGACCCAGATATGATGCTGAAGGCAATGTAACATTCTCAGGAAAAATTGGTGTCTGGCCTTTCGTCCAAGAGATTCCAGCTGCTAGAAGAAGTGAAAATAGAGCAAGAGGGACCATGGAAATCAAGAACGTCACTGTGAACCGACACGTAATGCGGCAGTATATGATAGAGAAAGTGGTTCCGGGAATAAAAGAAGTGTGGCCCACAGATGATATTGGCCCAATATTGATCCAACAGGACAACGCGAAGACACATATTCTTCCCGGTGATGCAGAGTTTGCAGAAGCTGTGGCTACAACTGGTCTCGACATTAGAATAATACAACAACCTCCAAATTCTCCAGATCTGAATGCACTTGATCTTGGATATTTCAGATCCCTTGAGTCTTTGACCGACTGCAGAGCCCCTACGACTATCAAAGAACTGATTCAAGGTGTGCAGGAATAGTTCGATGAGTATGATGTCGACAAACTCAACCGAATATTTCTAACACTTCAGACCATCATGGTTGAAGTGACGAACTATCGAGGAGGAAACTCGTATAAAATTCCACATTTGCGGAAGGAGAGATTGGAAAGGCAAGGAATGCTACCGCCTATGATACATTTCCCTCGTGAAGTTTATGATAATGCCATGGAGATTCTAGGACAAGATGTCGACTGAGCATGCAGTGGAGTATGTTGAGACTTGTAGTGCTATGATGAGACTTGTTTGTGGAAATGCATCCATGGAGTCTTTTTTGTCGAAATGGATTATATTGTTTTAAAGTTGTTTGTGGAAATGGATTATACGCCTCACTCTCCTAGATGCAGAGGCCGGTGTCATCCTCCTTTTCTAAAAAAACTACTCTTACAAGGAGTACTTTCAGACTTCCAGTAGAGTACTCTAATTGCTCCTAACAAAAATCCTACTCTGAGCAAGCACTCTAACTACTGCATGTACTCTACTCCTACTCATATTAATCTAGCAGCACCAGAAGATATAGCAGCACAAGCATAACCACTAGCAGTACAAGCAAAAGAACATGGAGTACAAACAGCAACTCACTGTCGTCGGAGAGGAACCGTGGATCAGAATGGTTAAATGGTTGTCCTTTCTTATGCAGAAATTGAATGGTTACGTGGTTGTCCTGTCTTCTGCACTAATTTAGGGACGCTGAGCATCTTCTCTGGGATTGATCCTGCAAATTGATTGTTCTCCACATTCCTGTGAACATTGACATAATCAAGATTCATGACTAGGCATGCGAGAAATTCAGTTAGATCTTTGTGTCATCATCATCAGTGAGGAGCAAGTTTGCAATACTCAACAAGCATGCGGCAAGCAATCAGATCTACAGAGAGGAGTGCTCACTGACGGCGCCGACGTCCTCCTGCTCCTCCTCCACTGGTCAGCAACAGATGGAAGGTCGCCTGCACCATGTCATCGCTGCCTCCGCTCCTCCTCATCTAAAACAGCCGCTCGCTCGTGTTCCTACCGCCCCTCTCCCTGGGTGTCGCCCTCCTCCTTTTGCTCTGCTCCATTGGCGGCAATGTGTGACCTTGGATGCAGATGCGGATGTAGTCAATCCAGGTGCCCAAAATCAAATTCGCACCAAGAAGACACGCTCATCTTGATTTACTCCCAAGATTGCTCCATCTGGCGTGGTAAAAATGAAAAAGAGTTGCATTTTTTACCTTCTAGATCTTGGAGTAAGACGGAGCGAAGGTCATTGAGGTGCTTGCGGCGGCGGCGCTCCGCCATGCCCTCCACCTGCTTATTCCTCGACGCTGACGTCGGCGCGGGGGACGAACGCGCTCCTCCCGCTCATCCTGACCTCACTAAAAAAACAATTTTGGCTAGACAACGCGGGCGAGGAGAGGGAGAGGCGGCGACAAGAGGAGAAGGGAGGCTGCGAAGCGGCCGAGAGGGAGGTGTCGACGTGGGCGAGAGGGAGGTGTCGACGCGGGCGAGAGGGAGGAGCGTCGCCACCACGCCGGAGAGTGAGGCGCGTCGCCACCGCGCCGGATTCGGGCAGGGAGACGTCGACGTGGGCGAGTGAGTGCGAGAGGGGAATGGGTGAGTGCGGGTGAGTGAGTGAGCGCAGGGGCAAAAATGGAAACGACCGAATTTTCTTAACGTGCCGAGATTTGAACTACACTTTCTAAAACGTCTTATAAGAGGTCAAAAGGATTTAAAAGAAATCTCAGTGTCTTATGGTGTTGATGACCGTGAAAATCTGAAGGAAATATCTGTGTCATACAGATCAAAAGATCAAGAAACTCTGAAGGAACACTCAGGATCGTATGAGTTAGAAGGTGAAAAGGAGTTAAAAGAAATCTCAATGTCTTATGGTGCAGACGGCCATGAAAATCGAAAGGAAATATCGGTAACATATGGATCAAAGGACCAAGAAATTCGCAAGGAAGCATCAGGATCCTACGGGTTAAAAGGTGAAAGGGATTTAAAAGAAATCTCAGTGTCTTATGGTGTAGACGGCCAGGAGATTCTAAAGGAAGGCTCCACATCACACGAAGAAAATTCAAAGGAAGTCAGTATGTCATATGGGTCAGTTGAAGAGAAAGATGAACAAGCCGACGTTCTGAATCAAGGTGAATATCATTTTTTTACAAGGAAGTAGAGTTCATTATTTTATTACATACAACCTCTCAATTGAGTTTTTGCCATTGTACCTGTTGCAGTAAAAGGAGAGGGGAGCCACCATGTTCACGCTCACAGCTACAAGAACAAGAAAGAGGCGGATGTCTTTTTCTTCCACGACATGTTGAGGCCAGGGTCCTTGATCACTCCGACCATCCCGCCGACCGCCTCCATGCCGGCGCTTCTCTCCGGTGACGTCGCCGACTCCATCCCATTCTCCACGGAACACCTCTCCGACATCATCACGATGTTCGCGCCGGCGTCACTCACGATGACCAGAGAGATACGGTGGACGCTGGACACTTGCGAGCACCCACGAACGCTCCCCGGCCAGAAAGCAGGCTGCGCCACCTCCTTGGAGTCCCTCGTCGAGCTGCCGGCGTCCCTCCTTGGGAGGGGCAACGTCCGTGCGTTCTCCGCCGTGGATCTGCCCATGGATGGCCCGGGGACACCGGCGCTTAGGGGGAGGTACAACGTGACGGCTGCACGGAAGCTCTCCGGTTCATCATCTGAGGTCGTGACCTGCCATGACCTGACCTACCCGTACTCAGTGTACTACTGCCACACGTCCAGGCCTACGTCTGCGTACATGGTGACGCTGGCGAGTGTGGAGGAGGGTGCATCTCCGACGACGATGGAGGTCATGGCCGTGTGCCACCTTGACACGTCATTGTGGAGCCCGAAGAACTCGTTCTTTGAGCTGCACAACGTTAGGCCAGGTGATGTGGCAGTGTGCCACTTCCTCACTAAGCTGAGCATCATCTGGGTGACCGTGGATGAGCATGCCGACGCACGGTAGAAGGGAGTGCTCACGCCCGGCCGCACCTACTTATCTGCTCATGTTAGCTATATATGGCCTATGGCATGAATACGATGTAGACTGATTGACGTGTATCGAGATATGTGGTATGAGATAATTGAGTGTTGCCATCCGTGAGATCTTAGTCAAATTCTTATGTCTGATAGAATTCTGGTTGTACGAAAGAAGGCGACTGAGTATAGCGTTTGAGGAAAAACGTTGCAACCTGGTGAATCTATATTTTTACACTTGGAAAACCTACACTTGCACTATTACACCGTAGGCGATGTAGAAAATTATCCACTCATCCAACAACCTGCGTCCATAATCGGTTGGCCATCTATGTGTCATTGACGGGTGGTCATGTACAAAGAACAACAGAAGTAAAAAATTAAATGCAGGTCTGTAGACAGGCGAGCGACGATTACAAGCAATGAAACGAGCTGAAGACGCGTCGCCATCGTCCACCCCAAAGCTAGACAAATCTTGTTGTAGTCGGCTATCGGAAAATCGTCGTGCAAAAGCACCAAAAGACCTGTGCACCAGAACAACAGCCGTGGTCGATGAAGAGAAGGGTAGACGATCTAACTATACGAACGAAAACCGGATCCAAGCAGATCCACAAAAGGCAAACACTGACCAAATCCCACGACATGCACCGGGGACACACACCCATTGGTTGGTTTCATGCTCCTCTCTTGTCGAGTCAATAGTTCTTCTCTATAGCGCGGTTGAGGAAGTTGGTCCCTGAAAATGAACTTGTTGCATACGTGCAACTTCATTGGACGAACGAGAAGCTTCACTGTGAGTTATGTGAGCGGACCTCCTCGTAAACATCTAAATTTTTTTCCAGTCCCATAGATTGATACACAAGTGAACCTAAGTTAACCATATGACTAAACTCCACTAGAAACATCCTGAAATCCATGCTCATCTAAAACTTTCGATCAAGACCTTGCAAAACCTAAACATGGCAATGCTAAGCCTGTAGAGCAAAGATTTTATGAAAAAAAAGTTTGGGATGAGAATGAAAACATACCGTAAATTGTTTAGGCGGAAGTATTCAGATTGAAAATGATTAGGGAGAAAGATCTAACAAGAGCATCTACAACTCGACGACCAATATCCGCCTCAACGGACTAGCGGCTTGCCCGGTCAGTGTCTGAAAAATTCCCACCCAACCGATTGCTCGAATCACAGCCGGGACACCTGGGCTGACCAGTAACCCATATATCCAACCCATATGTGGGGTAGATATGGGGATGCCCAGACGCGCCCGCCATGTAGAATCCGACCAACTACGGCCCACCCGACCCCACATACATTCAACGCTATCTGCACCCAGGACGAAATCATAGCCGCATTCCACTCCACTGCAGTTTACTCCTCTCCGCCCCTAGCTCTTCTCCGACGAATTCCGGTCGTCTCTGGCATGGCAGGTAGTGGATTTGACTCTGAACTTGTCCCTTGCTGTCACAAGGAGGGTAGGGCGGTCCGTGCCACTCTCCATCGCTCCCGGGAGGATTGTGCGCGACCGCGGATGCATTCCTTCTGGTGGGAATCCATTGTGTTCGCGAAAATGGTGATTGTATTTGTCAGGACTCATTGTGGGAGGCGATGTACCCCTGACTTGCCGGAGGCAGTGCAGACCGTCGGGTGCCCGAACACTACGATGCCTGCGCAACCCATTTGGTGGTGCGTCGTCCCGCGGGATCCGGCTCCAAGCTAGAGTTAAACGGCGGCATGGTGTGCGGCACGGACGCTACTGAAACGAGGAGTGCCCGCCGTGCAAGCCACCAAGCACGGATGGCCACACATGCTCTCCGGCCGAGGCTAAGGAATCGGAGGCGCACGCCGGCGGGCCCAAACACCCGGCCACGCCCGTGTTAGTCATTGTATTTACATATGTTAACCATGCATTTAAAATTTATTAAACAATATATAAAAAAGTCTTGATGTACATGAAATTTTTTGACATAAAAAATATATCTTAAAATACAAAAAATGTACAAGGTGTATGAAAAAAATAAACAGCATAATATATATTTAAGAAAATATTACTCAAGTATTTAAATTTTTTAAACATGCATAAAAACTGTTTTTATGTATTAAAAATGTACATTTGATCTGGAAAAAAGGGTAGACCTTTCTTTAAAAAAGCCAAAGGATACCATTGAACACAATTAAAAAAATGAAGAGAGATAAATAATCAAAGATAATCAAAGGAACGAATAAAAAGAAATATAAAAACCCATAAAATTCACTGAAAACCGAAAACAAACAAAGAGAACTGAAGAAAAAATGAAAATGAAAATGAAAAAGGAAATCCTAAGAATGAACGAGAAAGAAACAAAGAAATAGACAAAAAAATAGCGAAGAGAGCGACAGAAATCCAACTCGGTGCCCAGGCTCATCTGCTCCCGCTCGGAAAAAACTCAAAACAAATACTAAAAGAATTCAGAAAATCCAGTCTGTTTTGTGTGGTAGATAATTTGATGTGTGAGGTACGCTCCAAACTTCAACTCATTTGGACATCTGAGCAGCTCTCGGCAAAAAAGAAAAATCAGGTCAGAACAGTGCGTGAACAATAAACTCTTTTATAGACCCTGAAATTGTTTTTTTCCGACAGCCGATCAGATGTCCAAATGAGATGAAATTTGGAGCGGACCTCACGCATCAAATTATTTATCACGCAAAAAAAATTGAATTTATTTGAATTTTTCTTCTATTTATTTTGATTTTTTTCTGAACGCGGGTGCAGATGAGCACGGGAACAGAAACTCCGCGTCAAGCGAGCGAAGCGAACACGTCCAGTGATATAGTTCCGGAGATGGACGAAAATGGGCCGGCCCTGTGCTGTAACGGGCAGGAAAAAAAATTCAGACCAAGGGAGCTCGCTATAGCGAGATATAGCTGCCGCGATGCAGGTTTCTCAAAAAGTAAAAATTGCTGCAGCGATGCAGAACGTTTAAGAGAAAATTATGTAAAGGCTGGTAAGCTACCGGCGACGGAGCGTTTTACGTCTGGCTCACCCAATCAAATTAACTTTTTGGGTGTGTCTAGAGCATATCTAGATGTGCTCTAATTATTGCACATCTAAATGAATGAATCAAGCATAAAAAGGAAAAGAAAAAAGAGAAATAAAATATTCACACGAATCTCAATATAAGATGAATGACATATGACTTAGATGTGCAATACTTATGGCACATCTAGATGTGCTTTAGCAAACTGTAACTTTTTATGCACTCGCGTGACCGTTCAGAAAAGTAGGCAAATCCTGGGTCAAAAAACCTACTAGGTATAATTATTTTTTGGTAGATTTAAAGAAAATCTTGATTCACACAATGTTGACAGATTCAAAAAATATCATGACTTTTTAAAACCTTTAGTTACACTCTTATGGATTCTAAAAATACTCATGATATTTTTTACAATTTTAAAAACAATCACACGAAATATTCGCGTGAAATCAGTAACATAGAATTAGATGTACAATATTTAGGGCATATCTAGATGTGCTTTAGCAAAACTGTTATAAAGTATATTCAGGAAAGGCAAACGTTTTCAACCGGCGCAACGGCCGAAGCTTCGGCCGGTCGCATGGGGCGCGTTCGATCGAATGGGATCCAACAAACTATTTTTCTACTCGGGGTACAGCTGGACTAGGTCATGTGACCCACTCTCCACCAAATATTCCTTATCCTTTTCTTCTTCCTTCCTCTTCCTCCGTCTGCATCTAGACTTCACCGCTGCTTCTTTTTCCTCCCATAGCAACCCCTCGCAAGCTGTTGGTTTTCTACGTTGGAAGCGGTGGTGCTGAATGGCAGCCACCTCATGGCCGAGCCTCCGCTCCCCCTCGTTGTTGCCTGCGCACACACTGCTGCGAGGTCAACGCTCATGACGATGCAGCATCGCCATGGACGTGCCCACAGAGCTTTGCTTTTTCTTTTACGGAGTGCCGCAACCGGTCATGTGAGATGCTACATCCGCCGTGAGGGATGCTACAACCCATAAACTTTTTTGCTGAAACCAACTACTATATTTGTCGTTGATTCTTTCTTTGCTGGAACCAGTGTTTTGTTTTGCTACCACCGGTGACATGGTTTGCTACCACCATACGCAGCGACCGGCCGACGTCAATTTTTTTCTTGCTACAACCGTGTCTTTTTTTTGCTGCAAACGGCAGCCACAGAATCTACAATCGGTTAACGTTTTTGCAACAATGACGATGACGGGCGGTGCTGGCGAGCTTTTAATTCGCTGGAACCATTACCCTTTTTTGCTACAACCGTTCGTTCTTTTTGCTGCTACCGACACCCCGACAGAGAGTACAGTTTCTTGCAAGCTCATCGTCGGAAGTGCTGCGACCTACAACCACCGCACACCGGAGCTGCGTCCACCGTCATCAGAGCTGCGACCGTCATCACGGGGAGCTGGAACTACGTGGACATGCTGCTGCATGCACGGAGCCGACGACAAACACATGAGATGACGGCGGCGAGGGGCGGCGACCAGCGGTGAGGGCAGCCACCGGCGGCGACCAGCGAGACGCGCTAGGTGGTGCTTCTAGGCCGGGCGCCTCGCTCGTCCATGGCGGCGCTATGGGGCTGATTCCCAAGGAAGAAGACACAGGGGAAGAAGGAAGGAGACCCTGCAGTTCTAAATTGCTTAATTTTGCTACAACCGTTGTTTTCTTTTGCTGGAATTAGTCTACTTTTTTGCAACGATCTACCACTGAATCTCTCCCAGTTCGAGTTTGTTTTCTGCTGGAACCGGTGCTTAATTTTGCTACAATCATTGTTTTTCCTGCTGGAACTAGTCTACTTTTTTTGCTACAATTGACCACTGAATCCTCAGCTGAGTCTGCTTTTTTGCTTTCACCATGTTCTGTTTTTGTTGGATCCTGTCATTGTTTTTGCTTCCACCATGTTCTGTTTTTTTACGCACAACATTCAGAATTATGACCGGGGGGCGTCGACGGGCTGCCGCCGGCGAGTTGGCGGGCGCTGCAGTACAAGCATGCGAAGGATTAGGGGGGAGGAGGAGGTGCATGGTTTCTGGGC
>NC_057812.1:720971786-720975233 GCF_018294505.1 Triticum aestivum | reverse complement strand
GCGGCGACCTGCATGGTGGGAGGGGCATGTGGTCGTGGTGGGTGGGGCATGGTGGGTCGATTTGATGGGGCGAGAGGAATTTTTCTCCTACTCGCCCGGAACGATGGATGAGGGAACGAAGCGGGGAAGCTGATCTCGCGGACGATATGCCTTGCATTGTACAGTGTGGATGCGACCGCCCCAAATTTGGGCAGGCGCACCGGCGCAGATCAGCGCCTTCAGGAAATCAGTTTTTTAGTTGGTATATAGATATATGGAGGTAGAGACGGAGAAGAGATAGAGATAAGTATAGTAGATATTTTGGCAGTAGAGTCCGGAAGAATCACGTACCGGAATAGCAACTTCACTCCGAAAACGGCGGCCAGGCGCGACCGAGAACCATATAAGTTCATGAATCTGTCTAGGACACATTTAGATGTGACATAATTATGTCATATCTAAAATAACGTCACCCCCTATTGCCCTCCTCATCGATGTGTTTGTTCTCTCGATTGTTTGTCACCCTGCGCTTCCTCCCTCTGGGCCTCGTCATTTTGTTTGTCGCTTCCAAGTCTGGGCTGCACCCGTGACCCTCCCCCACCCCCCACTTTCCTGGGCCTGGGCGTTGTGTTTGTGGGCTGAGTTGTTTGTTTATTGTTAATTTTTTTCGAATAGTTTGTTTGTTGTAAAGAAAAGGATTGGGAACAGATGTTGGCCTTGTGCCAGTCCAGGTCTGGGTACTTTTCTTGTCAAACAAGCTTGCCAAAAAAGACAAGGTAAAAGTGGGCGTTCTTTTTCTTGCTCTTCCTTTATGCAAACATTCTGGGGTTGTTCCCATCTGAGCCCTTGACCTCAGATAATCAAGCAAATACAAAGTTAAAATTAGTAACTCATCTCTATCAAACAAAAAAGTACTTGGCCTGATAACACAATACTTATAAAAAAATGATGGCATGGTAGGTGAAAGATGTTAATTGAAATTTAAATGAATTTACCTTTCTGCTTTGCTCCTTCAAAACATTCCTCCTCTGTTTCCTTTCATCACTCTTTTGCAGGTGCATAAAAAAAGAAAAAATAACCGGTTGACCAATTGGCCAAACGTGGATGGCCAAACTGTGGCCTTTGCCCCCTCTGTAGGCGTGAGCAGGAAACAGTGGATCACCTTCTCTTCCAATGTCGGTTCACCATCCGGGTATGGAACATGATCAAGGGGTGGCTGCAGATTGAAAGCATTGATACCGCAAGCTGGCAGCACTTTGAATCCGCCAAGGAGTGGTGGATCGCGCTCTCCGACTACTCCGTACCCAACAGGAAGGCGGTGGCCTCCCTCACATTGCTCACCTCTTGGGCCATCTGGAACGAACGTAATGCGAGGGTGTTTCACCACAAAAGTGCCCCGCCATTTGTAATTCTAGCCCTCATCAAAGAGGAGGCGGCACTTTGGGTCGCCGCCGGTGCTAAGAAGTTGAGTTCAATCATGCCGGGAGAGTAGTCCCTTTCTAAGGCGGTGTTGTAATCCCTCAAACTCTTCCTTCTCTCTTAATTAATATATGAGGCAAATCTTTTGCCTTCTTTCAAAAAAAAAGTCTCTTATAGAACAGATTATATTCAAACAATATTGAACTTATGATAACAAAAATGAGGCACTTAAACACGAAAAAGATTGCTGCGGTGAAAAATGATTTACCATTTTTCTGATACCATCAAGAAACATGCTATCTGATGCATATGTTTTTATTAAATCAATGTTAGAGGCCTGAACTTTAGAAACATTGACATGAAAAGTTTGGTCCAGGTCTTCATTGATGTTGTTGCTCTCTGAATTTTGATGGTTGGTATCGCTGCTTACATCCCCCTATGAAAAGAAACAAGAATAGATAAACAAGAATTTTGAAGGATAGTCAAGTATCAACTGAGCACAAAAAAATTGTTGTACTCTCAGTGCGCAAAATTCTATTTGTATTGATAGCTTAAACTACCCAGCCTAATCTAGTCTCATCTCAGGGCTATTTTCATTATCCAGCCATAATGCAACCTCTTATGCATGTAAAAGAAACAAAGAAAAAATTAAGAATAAGTGGATATTAGGAAAAAACAATGTGGATTTGTTAAGCGAAAAGTGTGGCTACCAAGAACAAAAGTGCCCAACCGAAGAGCGACGCCAAGCAAAAAAGCGCGAGGTCACTGGCAAAAACAAGAGAAAAAAACCCCTATCGCATAAAAGTATGTGGTGGTGTGGCTGATTCCACTGACTGCCCCCAGCATTCTTACCAAGTGGAGTTGACAGAAAAAATTGTTACAGATATCAAACTGATACATGTCCCTTAAAAATCTTAAGATGGCCAACCAAATAAAAGGGACCATGCAAAAAACACTGATGATGAACACCAAAAAAGAAACTGGAGCATACAAAAAAATGCTTATTCGTGGAAAGTCCACCAACAGTAGTTCACAAGCCTGAAACTAGCCTGTAGCCACAAAACCAAAGAATTATTCAAGCTCCACCGACAGTAGTGCACCATGTGGAGAATAACGACGCAGCTTGGCAAGCATCGCTAACTAATGGAAGAACGCCCCCCAACTGGGCAAACCTATTGCTGACAAAAACGTTTTGATCACAAGATATAGCAAAAGAAAAAAAATTAAACTCTCTGTCTCCTTGGAGTAAGCACTTGATTTCACCGATCAAAGCCGCCACAGGTGACATATTAGTACGATCTCTTGTATCATCGCCGTTGTAAAAAGCTCAATCGTATTGTGACAAGCACATACATAATTAGACAAACAACAAGCAGTTGTCCAAAAAGACTGAAGCATGTCCTGCAGGAGGAACCAGCCAAAGGAAAAAAGATTACATGTCTAGAATCAGAAATGAAAACAAGAAGAAAAAGTATATAGAATCCCCTGGAATAGGAATTGTGTGGCTGCCAGGGTTGCATGTCTGAATCACAACAAAATTCATTATGGAAAAACAAAAACGTGTGATTGACCACTGAGAATTTCAAACTGAAACCAAACAAAACCTAGAGAAAGCCATTTCAGACCAGGGGGACTTACAACCTCAATCAAGCAAAAAATCAACCTTAGATGAATACAAAAATCAGTATGAATAAAAAAAATCAGTTTGTAAATGCAACTGGGGACCTTCGAAAAGCACACATACTCCTAGTTGCGAGTCAGATGGTCTACATGCAACTGGGGACTCTTGACAAACACACACACCCTTAGTCGCAAGTCGGTGGTCGGGTTTTAACTGGGGGCCACGACAAAAGGCACACACCCTAGTTGCGAGTCAATGGTTGACATGCAACTGGAGACCCTTGACAAACAAACACACACACACACACCCTAGTTGCGAGTCGGTGCTCAGCTTGCAATTGGGGGCCCTAAACAAACAAAAAGCACACCTAGCTGCGAGTCGATGGTTGACATGCAACTGGGGACCCTCGACAAAACACACACCCCTAG
>NC_057812.1:720956076-720970192 GCF_018294505.1 Triticum aestivum | reverse complement strand
GACAAACACACAAACCCCCTAGTTGTGAGTCAATGGTTGACATGCAATTGGAATCACCACAAAACACACATAGAAACACACACACACACACACACACATACACAAACACACACAAACACACACACACACCCTAGTTGCGAGTCTGTGGTCGGCTTGCCACTGGGGACCCTCGATAAACACACACGCACACACATCCCTTAGTTGCGATTCGATGGTTGGCTTGCAACTGGGGACCGTCGACAAACACAGACACACCCTTAGTTGCGAGTCGATGGTCGGCTCAATTAGGGGCTCTTTGACAAAAAACACCCCTAGTTGCGAGACAATGGTCGACATGCAACTGGGGGCACCGACAAACGCACACACTCCTAGTTGTAAGTCGATGGTGGACAAGCAACTAGGGACCCTCAACAAACACATACACCCTTAGTTGCGAGTTGATGGTCGACATGCAACTGGGGACCCTCAACAAGCACACATACTCCTAGTTGTGAATCAATGGTCTACATGCAACTGGGGACTCTTGACAAACACACACACACCCTTAGTTGTGAGTCGATGGCCGGCTTTTAACTGGGGGCCACTACAAAACACACACACCCTAGTTGCGAGTCGATGGTTCACATGCAACTAGGGACCCTCGACAAACAAAAACAAACACCCCTAGTAGCGAGTCGATGCTCGGCTTGTAACTGGGGACTCTCGACAAATACACACACCCTTAGTTGTGAGTCGATGGTCGTCTTACAACCGGGGGCCTCGGAAAAACACACACACCCCTAGTTGTGAGTCACTGGTCGACATGGAACCGGGGACCCTCTACAAAACACACACCCCTAGTTGTGAGTCGATGGTTGACATGCAACTGGGGACCCTCGACAAAAACACACACAACCTTAGTTGCGAGTTGATGGTTGACTTACAAGTGGGCCCCCCCAAAAAACACACCCCCTAGTTGCGAGTCGATGGTCAGCATGCAACTGGGGATCACAACAAACACACACACATCCCTAGTTGCAAGTCGATGGTCAACATGCAACTGGGGGCACCGAAAAACATACAAACCACCTAGTTGCGAGTCGATGGTCGGCTTGCAACCGAGGGCCCCGAGAAAACACACCGCTAGTTGCGAGTCGATGGTCGGTTTCCAACTAGGGACCCCGACAAACACACACAAACGAACTAGGGGGCATAAACAAACAAACTAGGAGGTGTGTTCAGAGGTACTTAAGATTGCCCCCACTGCTCGAAAAGGAGTGGACACCTAAAACTCTTATAGACTAAAAAACTTACAAAATAAGTTGAATCTGGAGTAGACTATACTGAAAGTTTAGGTCGCTATGATATAACTGAAACAAAGTTCATTTCAAAAAAGGTTCATCACTAGTGAGTTTATCCACTCAGTTACCATCTGTTTCAGTTACCACATCACATAAATTTTCTCTAGTGCTCATAGATCAGAAAATACTCTTGCTAGATTTTGAAATCACATATCTTCAAACAAACAAGGATTTTAACAGAAAATCTGTAAAAATCGCACATGTATCTTCGTAAAAACAAAAGCTATACATTTGGGCCTGCTGCTACTATACTTTCGATTTCCGGAGTTGTGCCGTATGCCACAACTTTTAAGAAATAAAAAAGACCTCACTTAGTCTGAAAAGTTTGAAGTATTCAGAAAAAAAATACACATGCTCCCGACAAACAGACACACACACAAAAAAAGACTTTCCTGTCTGAAAAAAGAAGGATGTCAATGTATGCCACTGAAAATGTTGATCCACTCGTATTATGCCTCTTAAATGTCTGAGAAAAATGGCAAGCAAACTCTTGTCTCCTGTCTATATGCAGTATGTGCTACAACTAGAAAATCCCTAGATGTACAGACTCAAGATTACAAACTGCGGTGGTAGCTGTTACATTCAGATTACAAAACTGGGGTGCTAGCTGCTACATTCAGATTCACACACACAAAAAACTAGAAATCCCTAGATGTACAGACTCAAGACTACAGACTGGGATGCTAGCTGCTACAATCAGACTCACACACAAAAAACAAATCTATAGCCATGGCCATAAACATAACCGTGTGGGATTGCTAGTTATTATTCACCGGCTAGGCGTGAAGAGTGACGACTGGACTCCAGCAGCCTGGTTAGACTGTTCAGATTCTAAAGCAAGCCCAACAAACAAAAATCGAAGGCCGGCTCAAAAACAAAAAAAATCGAAGGCCTCTACGTTGTCTCCCTCTCGGCCCGACAGACAAGACAAGGCGACGCGGATGGAACGCGATGCGAGCGCATCACCTCGTGCGCGAAGAATATAGCAGAGACAGATCGAACCGTAGAAACAATTAGATGTGACATCCTTAAATAACATCTAGATGTGAATTAGTCATTCTGTAAGTTAATACATCTAGAGGTAAGCAACGACCTACTTTTCATATACAAACAACAACGAGAAGCACCTCCCTCGCTTCCCGTAATTAGGCCAAGCGGCGTACGCACGTTCGATCTACGTACGCACCATGACGAAGATAATCTCCTATTATCCGAAGTCTGGATACAAGCTGCCGAGCAGTTTCGCTGTCGCCGGCGCCGGCAATTCAACGATGGAGGCCACCAAAGGGAAGCCGGTGGCTGCTTGCGTCGACGACGCTGTCGCAATATTCTTTATGGTACGTCACGCTGCCGCGCACGCTATATACTCCCAGTTTATTTTCCAACAAGTATTGTGGTACGGAGAGAGTATACAAGACCTGCACGCATATATTGATATATACACTACCGAATTAATTTGATCACGCTTGTACTTTATTAATTAATTCTGTATGTGCATGCATGAATCCATGCAGCACTTCATTGTCACTTTTATCATGCTCGTTTTCTTCATTGTCCCTGCCTTCGACAATTGGCGGGGGCATTGGCCTTGCTTCGCCATCCACGGCATAGTGTACTTCTACTCAACGGCGATGATCAATCTACTGATGATCAAGCTCCGGGGCCAAAACAAGAGTTGGGAACTGGACAAGGATGGTGGTTGTGGTGAAGAAATCGCCACCGGGTCAAAGGTATAGTATCTGGTTAAAAGATGACTTGTTTGGCGACTTTACTTGGCATGACTTAGTCATGTGTTGCTGCATGCAGATGCCGTTGACGTCGAAGCTGATGTTGGACGCGACTGGGATCACGCTCATCTCCCTGGGATTGATGGTCTTGGTCTTCCCGCCTGATTGGCATCACTTGGAATCCATTGCGTTATCGGTCTCGGTGTCCACGTCACTCATGCTTTTTATCCTGGCTGTTGCGGAATTCGAGCGGAAACGTAAGCTTAGAGAAAGATCCAAGGATCCCATGGATCTAGTCTAGTGTGAAGCCTAGGGGCTCCTTTGATTCAAAGGAATTTTATAGGATTTCTGAAGGATTGAAATCCTTAGGATTTTTTTCTATGTTACTCCTTTGATTCATAGGATTGAATCCCATAGGAATTATTTCTATGAAATCTTTTGTACTATATTTCATAGGAATCTAACCTCCACTCCAATCTTTTTTTATATTTTTTTTTTGTTTTTTCTCTACCATCAAACACATATTGCTAATCCTATAAGATTCAAATGGGCATGCCACTTCAATCCTATACTTTTCTTATTCGTACGAATCAAAGAGGCCCTAGGTTTTGAGGTGCACTTGCTTAGTTTTCTTTTTCTTTTTCTTGTGAAAGGTGCACTAGCAAAGATGCAAAAGATCCCATGGATCTAGTCTAGTCTGAAACTTTGATCATCTCTTTATACAAGGGAAAAGAGATGGCACGAGGTTGCTAACTCCTAGCCAGTTAAGATTCTGTATTTCAATGCTGAGTTCTGGCCACCGCTGAGTCCCGGCATCTTGACGACGACAGTGTCTATCTGGTACGTGCATACATACGCTGTATAATCGCTACATGACGATGACGGCATGCATGCATGCAAGGCTAGTTCGATCTTTGTTTTACTTACATGCCAAATAATTATATTTGACGAATATGTTCCTGTGAGTTTGTACGTCCATCAGTCCATGCTTGATGATGCGTGCATATGCATTGCATGTTAAAATTGATTCTACTTTGTGTATGCAACTGTGCATGCAGCACGTAATGGTCAGTTTCACCATGTTCGTTTTCCTTTTTATTATGTACGCCCGCGTCCGGGCGGGCGTAGATAATAAAAATCAAAACCCCCGCCCTTTATGGACGGAGCTAGGGCATTGGTACGACCTGATCATCGCCGCCATCGCCTTCCTCAACTCCACAGTCATGATCCAGCTGCTGTTTGTCAAACGGCGAGACCAGAAGAACAAACAGGAGCTCCAAGCATGCAAAGTGATTATTATAATCAAATCCAGATATTACGTATCTACCGGTCAACAAATGGCACTTAATTAATCAAAATACTCCCTTCATTCCTAATATGGACTACATACAAAGCAAAATAAATGAATCTGCTAAACTCAAAAAAGACGCGGCATTAAGCGAGCTCCCTGGTCGCTCCGCACGGCGGCTCCGAAGCAAACCCAGATCCACAAATAAAGGTTCCTTGCTGTCACTCTCTCGACACCGATGCCGCCGGCCTCAGCCACGTTGGCGGCGGGCCTAGCTGCTGAAGGTGGCTGGGGCTATTGGAGGCAGCGACGGCTGCTGGAGCGGCTGGGGCGGCAATAGTTGCACTCGTCCGCGCGCGGTGACCAGGGACGGCGCTCCCTGGCCATGGTTTGCAGTGACACTCTCCTCCCATGGTGATGTGCAACGGTTGTTGATGCGTTGCTGGGTGCTCCCGTGGTGGGTTTGTGCGGCGTTCGGTGGGGAGGCAGGGCCAACCTGCAGGTCGCCTTGCTGACTGGGGCGTCGGCAGTCTTTGCCGGTGTCGGTGTGCTGTGGTGGTGACCCCAGGAAGCTCCAGGCGCGACCTGGGCGTGGACGGCGTCTGTGGATGGTGTGTGTGCTCGAGGCGACATCGAATGCGCGTGTGGGGCTCGGACCGGCGGCCAGTAGGTGAAAGTGCTAGTGATCGACTAGAGGGGGGTGAATAGGCGATTTTTATGAAAGTCTTCAAAACATAAAAGTTTCGAAGACAACCGATAAAAATAAACCTATTACCATGCAGCGGAAGGTAGACTACACTAGGCAAACCATAGTCAAGTATTCAATGAAGTGAAAACGCAATGACTAATAGCAGCTAGGCAGTAAGGATCAGGTAGAAAGATATTGTGAAGCCAATCAGAACAAGCAGTCACTCAGTGAAGACAGAAGATAATGCAATCATACAATGACTTCAGAAAGACCAACAGTAAGTAAAGGGAAGGGAAGGATGAAACCAGTGACTCGTCGAAGACAATGATTTGTTGGACCAGTTCCAGTTGCTGTGACAACTGTACGTCTGGTTAGGGAGGCTGAGATTCAACTCAGAAGACCTCGTCTTCACCTTATTCCCCTTGAGCTAAGTACACCCAGTCCTCGCCCAATCACTCTGGTAAGTCTTCAAGGTAGACTTCCAAACCTTCACAGACTTCGTTCACTGGTGATCCACAATGACTCTTGGATGCTCAGAATGCGACGCCTAACCGGCTGGAGGATTCACAGTCCTCAAGTGTAATAAGTCTTCAGATCACACAGACAGGAAGATTTAAGTGATGCCTAACACTCTTTGGCTCTGGGTGTTTAGGGCTTTATCCTCGCAAGGAATTCTCTCTCAAAGGCTTCGAGGTGGGTTGCTCTCAAACGACAAAAGCCGTACTCTAACTCTGAGCAGCCAACCGTTTATGGTTGTAGGGGGTGGGCTATTTATAGCCACTAGGCAACCCGACCTGATTTGTCCGAAATGATCCTGGTTCACTAAAGAACTGACACGTGTTCCAACGGTCAGATTTCAAACACACACGGCAACTTTACTTCGGCTACAAGCAAAGCTGACTTATCCAACTCTGGACAAGATTTGCTCTCATAGTCTTCACTCGAAGACATAGGATTCTGGTTAAGCATCACTTCAGTCATTCTGACTGGTTCTCTTGGACCCCACTTAACAGTACAATGGTTCCTATGACTCAACAACGAAAAACACAGAACGACGAAACTGCTAAGTCTTCGCGCTCCATAGTCTTCACGCGATGTCTTCTCTTGTCATAGTCTTCAATGTGAATGTCTTCACATACCACCTTTGACTTCAATGTCTTCATACATTTTTAGGGGTTATCTCTGGTAGGAAAACCGAATCAATGAGGGACTTCTACCTGTGTTATCCTGCAATTCTCACAAACACATTAGTCCCTCAACTAGGTTTGTCGTCAATACTCCAAAACCAACTAGGGGTGGCACTAGATGCACTTACAATCTCCCCCTTTTTGGTGATTGATGACAAACTAGTTGAAGTTTTCGACGGGGAATATACTATGTAAAATTGTAAAGGATAAGGAATTGTCTTCATAAGTTGCAAGGGCTCCCCCTGAAGATGTGCATATAAGTAATTTGCTTTTGGAATGCAAATGCACATGGCAGGTTGTGCTTGTGGAGATCCTCTTCAACTTATGATGAGATTCATCATGCATGAAAAAGTATGTGAAGATAATGACATGTGTTGGGGAACGTAGTAATTTCAAAAAAATTCCTATGCACACGCAAGATCATGGTGATGCATAGCAACGAGAGGGGAGAGTGTTGTCTACGTACCCTCGTAGACCGAAGCGGAAGCGTTGACGCAACATAGAGGAAGTAGTCGTACGTCTTCCCGGTCCAACCGATCCAAGCACCGTTACTCCGGCACCTCTGAGTTCTTGGCACACGTTCATATCGATGACGCTCCCCGGGCTCCGATCCAGCAAAGCTTCGGGGAAGAGTTCCGTCAGCACGACGGCGTGGTGACGATCTTGATGTTCAACCGTCGCAGGGCTTTGCCTAAGCACCGCTACAATATGATCGAGGAGGAATATGGTGGAGGGGGGCACCGCACATGGCTAAGGAACGATCAGAAGATCAACTTGTGTGTTCTAGGGTGCCCCCTGCCCCCGTATATAAAGGAGCCAAGGGGAGGGGGCGGCCGGCCAAGGATGGCGCGCCAAGGGGGAGTCCTACTCCCACCGGGAGTAGGACTCCCTTCTTTCCTAGTTGGAGAAGGAGAAGTGGGAAAGAGGAGGAAGAGGGAAAGGAAAGGGGGGGGGGGCGCCGCCCCCCTCCCCTTGTCCTATTCGGACTAGGGAGGGGAGGGGCGCGCGGCCACCTCTTGCCTCCTTTCCTCTTCTCCCTTAGAGCCCATGTATGCCCAATAACCCCCGGGGGGGTTCCGGTAACCCCCCGGTACTCCGGTAAAATCTCGATTTCACCCAGAACGATTCCGATATCCAAATATAGGCTTCCAATATATCGATCTTTATGTCTCGACCATTTCGAGACTCCTCGTCATGTCCCCGATCTCATCCGGGACTCCGAACTCCTTCGGCACATCAAAAATCATAAACTCATAATATAACTGTCATCGAAACCTTAAGCGTGAGGACCCTACGGGTTCGAGAACAATGTAGACATGACCGAGACACGTCTCCGGTCAATAACCAATAGCGGAACCTGGATGCTCATATTGGCTCCTACATATTCTACGAAGATCTTTATCGGTCAGACCGCATAACAACATACGTTGTTCCCTTTGTCATCGGTATGTTACTTGCCCGAGATTCGATCGTCGGTATCTCAATACCTAGTTCAATCTTGTTACCGGCAAGTCTCTTTACTCGTTCCGTAATACATCATCTCGCAACTAACTCATTAGTTGTAATGCTTGCAAGGCTTATGTGATGTGCATTACCGAGAGGGCCCAGAGATACCTCTCCGACAATCGGAGTGACAAATCCTAATCTCGAAATACGCCAACCCAACATTCACCTTTGGAGACACCAGTAGAGCTCCTTTATAATCACCCAGTTACGTTGTGACGTTTGGTAGCACACAAAGTGTTCCTCCGATAAACGGGAGTTGCATAATCTCATAGTCATAGGAACATGTATAAGTCATGAAGAAAGCAATAGCAACATACTAAATGATTGGGTGCTAAGCTAATGGAATGGGTCATGTCAATCACATCATTCTCCTAATGATGTGACCCCATTAATCAAATGACAACACATGTCTATGGTTAGGAAACATAACCATCTTCGATTAACGAGCTAGTCAAGTAGAGGCATACTAGTGACACTTTGTTTGTCTATGTATTCACACATGTATTATGTTTCCGGTTAATACAATTCTAGCATGAATAATAAACATTTATCATGAAATAAGGAAATAAATAATAAATTTATTATTGCCTCTAGGGCATATTTCCTTCAGTCTCCCACTTGCACTAGAGTCAATAATCTTGTTCACATTGCTATGTGATTTAACACCAATAGTTCACATCATCATGTGATTAACACCCAAAGGGTTTACTAGAGTCAATAATCTAGTTCACATCGCTATGTGATTAACACCCAAAGAGTACTAAGGTGTGATCATGTTTTGCTTGTGAGAGAAGTTTAGTCAACGGGTCTGCCACATTCAGATCCGTGTGTATTTTGCAATTTTCTATGTCTACAATGCTCTGCACAGAGCTATTTTAGCTAATTGCTCCCACTTTCAATATGTATCCAGATGAAGACCAAGAGTCATCCGGATCAGTGCCAAAACTTGTATCGACGTAACCCTTTTACGACGAACCTTTTGTCACCTCCATAATCGAGAAACATATCCTTATTCCACTAAGGATAATTTTGTCCGTTGTCCAGTGATCTACTCCTAGATCACTATTGTATTCCCTTGCCAAAATTAGTGTAGGGTATACAATAGGTCTGGTACACAGCATGGCATACTTTGTAGAACCTATGGCCAAGGCATAGGGAATGACTTTCATTCTCATTCTATTTTCTGCCGTGGTCGCGCTTTGAGTCTTACTCAATTTCACACCTTGTAACACAGGCAAGAATTCTTTCTTTGACTATTCCATTTTGAACTACTTCAAAATCTTGTCAAGGTATGTACTCATTGAAAAAAAAACTTATCAAGCGTCTTGATCTATCTCTATAGATCTTGATGCTCAATATGTAAGCAGCTTCACCGAGGTTTTCTTTGAAAAAAAATCCTTTCAAACACTCATTTATGCTTTGCAGAATAATTCTACATTATTTCCGATCAACAATATGTCATCCACATATACTTATTAGAAATGCTTTAGTGCTCCCACTCACTTTCTTGTAAATACAGGCTTCACCGCAAGTCTGTATAAAACTATATGCTTTGATCAACTTATCAAAGCGTATATTCCAACTCCAAGATGCTTGCACCAGTCCATAGATGGATCGCTAGAGCTTGCATATTTTGTTAGCACCTTTAGGATTGACAAAACCTTCTGGTTGCATCATATACAACTCTTCTTTAAATCCATTAAGGAATGTAGTTTTGTTTATCCATTTGCCAGATTTCATAAAAATGCGGCAATTGCTAACATGATTTGGACAGACTTAAGCATCGCTACGAGTGAGAAAAATTCACCGTAGTCAACACCTTGAACTTTGTCAAAAACCTTTTTCGACAAGTATAGCTTTGTAGATAGTAACACTACTATCAGCGTCTGTCTTCCTCTTGAAGATCCATTTATTTTCTATGGCTTGCCGATCATCGGGCAAATCCATCAAAGTCCATACTTTGTTCTCATACATGGATCATATCTCAGATTTCATGGCTTCAAACCATTTCGCGGAATCTGGGCTAATCATCGCGTCCTCATAGTTCGCAAGTTTGTCATGGTCTAGTAACATGACTTCCAGAACTGGATTACCGTACCACTCTGGTGCGTATCTCAGTCTGGTTTACCTACGAGATTCGGTAGTAACTTGATATGAAGTTACATGATCATCATCATTAGCTTCCTCACTAATTGGTGTAGTAGTCACAAGAACAGATTTCTGTGATGAACTACTTTCCAATAAGGGAGCAGGTGCAGTTACCTCATCAAGTTCTACTTTCCTCCCACTCACTTCTTTCGAGAGAAATTCCTTCTCTAGAAAGGATCCATTCTCAGCAACGAACATCTTGCCTTCGGATCTATGATAGAAGGTGTACCCAACATTTTTCTTTTGGGTATCCTATGAACACGCACTTCTTCGATTTGGGTTTGAGCTTATCAGGTTGAAACTTTTTCACATAAGCATTGCAACCTCAAACTTTAAGAAACGACAACTTTGGTTTCTTGCCAAACCATAGTTCATAAGGCGTCGTCTCAACGGATTTTGATGGTGCCCTATTTAACGTGAATGCGGTCGTCTCTAAAGCTTAACCCCAAAACGATAGCGGTAATTCTGTAAGAGACATCATAGATCGCATCATATCAAGTAAAGTACGATTACGACGTTCGGACACACCATTACGTTGTGGTGTTCCGGGTGGCGTGAGCTGCGAAACTATTCCGCATTGTTTCAAATGTAGACCAAACTCGTAACTCAAATATTCTCCTCCACGATCAGATCGTAGAAACTTTATTTTCTTGTTACGATGATTTTCAACTTCACTCTGAAATTCTTTGAACTTTTCAAATGTTTCAGACTTATGCTTCATTAAGTAGATATACCCATATCTTCTTAAATCATCTGTGAAGGTGAGAAAATAATGATATCGTGCACGAGCCTCAACATTCATCGGACCACATACATCTGTATGTATGATTTCCAACAAATCTGTTGCTCTCTCCATAGTACCGGAGAACGGCATTTTAGTCATCTTGCCCATGAGGCACGGTTCGCAAGTACCAAGTGATTCATAATCAAGTGGTTCCAAAAGTCCATCAGTATAGAGTTTCTTCATGCGCTTTACACCGATATGACCTAAACGGCAGTGCCACAAATAAGTTGCACTATCATTAGCAACTCTGCATCTTTTGGCTTCAACATTATGAATATGTGTATCACTACTATCGAGATTCATTAAAAATAGACCACTCTTCAAGGGTGCATGACCATAAAAGACATTACTCATATAAATAGAACAATCACTATTCTCTGATTTAAATGAATAACCGTCTCGCATCAAACAAGATCCAGATATAATGTTCATGCTCAACGCTGGCACCAAATAACAATTATTTAGGTCTAATACTAATCCCGAAATTATAGGGAGTGTGCGATGATGATCATATCAATCTTGGAACCACTTCCAACACACATCATTACTTCACCCTTAACTAGTCTCTGTTTATTCTGCAACTCCCGTTTCGGGTTACTAATCTTAGCAACTGAACTAGTATCTAATACTGAGGGGTTGCTATAAACACTAGTAAAGTACACATCAATAACATGTATATCAAATATACTTATGTTCACTTTGCCATCCTTCTTATCTGCCCATCACTTGGGGTAGTTCCGCTTCCAGTGACCAGTCCCTTTGCAGTAGAAGCACTTAGTCTCAGGCTTAGGACCAGACTTGGGCTTCTTCACTTGAGCAGCAACTTGCTTGCTGTTTTTCTTGAAGTTCCCCTTTTCCCTTTGCCCTTTTCTTGAAACTAGTGATATTGTTAACCATCAACACTTGATGCTCTTTTTTGATTTCTACCTTCATCGATTTCATCATCATGAAAAGCTCGGGAGTCGTTTTCGTCATCCCTTGTATACTATAGTTCATCACGAAGTTCTACTAACTTGGTGATGGTGAGTAGAGAATTCTGTCAATCACTATCTTATCTGGAAGATTAACTCCCACTTGATTCAAGCGATTGTAGTACCCAGAAAATCTGAGCACATGCTCACTAGTTGAGCAATTCTCCTCCATCTTTTAGCTATAGAACTTGTTGGAAACTTCATATCTCTCAACTCGGGTATTTTCTTGAAATATTAACTTCAACTCCTGGAACATCTCATATGGTCAATGACGTTCAAAACGTCTTTGAAGTCCCGATTCTAAGCCGTTTAAGCATGGTGCACTAAACAATCAAGTAGTCATCATATTGAGCTAGCCAAATGTTCATAACATCTGCATCTGCTCCTGCAATAGGTTTGTCACCTAGCGGTGCATCAAGGACATAATTCTTCTGTGCAGCAATGAGGATAAACCTCAGATCACGGATCCAATCCGCATCATTGCTACTAACATCTTTCAACACAATTTTCTCTAGGAACATATCAAAATAAACACAGGGAAGCAACAACGCGAGCTATTGATCTACAACATAATTTGCAAAATACTACCAGGACTAAGTTCATGATAAATTTAGGTTCAATTAATCATATTACTTAAGAACTACCACTTAGATAGACATCCCTCTAATCCTCTAAGTGATCACGTGATCCAAATCAACTAAACCATAACCGATCATCACGTGAAATGGAGTAGTTTTCAATGGTGAACATTGCTATGTTGATCATATCTACTATATGATTCACGCTCGACCTTTCGGTCTCAGTGTTCTGAGGTCATATCTGCATATGCTAGGCTCGTCAAGTTTAACCTGAGTATTCTGCGTGTGCAAAACTGGCTTGCACCCATTGTAGATGGACGTAGAGCTTATCACACCCGATCATCACGTGGTGTCTGGGCACGACGAACTTTGGCAACGCTGCATACTCAGGGAGAACACTTTTTATCTTGAAATTTAGTGAGAGATCATCTTATAATGCTACCGTCAATCAAAGCAAGATAAGATGCATAAAAGATAAACATCACATGCAATCAATATAACTGATATGATATGGCCATCATCATCTTGTGCTTGTGATCTCCATCTCCGAAGCACCGTCATGGTCACCATCGTCACCGGCGTGACACCTTGATCTCCATCGTAGCATCGTTGTCGTCTCGCCAATCTTATGCTTCTATGACTATCGCTACCGCTTAGTGATAAAGTAAAGCATTACAGGGCGATTGCATTGCATACAATAAAGCGACAACCATATGGCTCCTGCCAGTTGCCGATAACTTGGTTACAAAACATGATCATCTCATACAATAAAATTTAGCATCATGCCTTGACCATATCACATCACAACATGCCCTGCAAAAACAAGTTAGACGTCCTCTACTTTGTTTGTTGCAAGTTTTACGTGGCTGCTACGGGCTTAAGCAAGAACCAATCTTACCTACGCATCAAAACCACAACGATAGTTTGTCAAGTTGGTGATGTTTTAACCTTCGCAAGGACAGGGCGTAGCCACACTCGGTTCAACTAAAGTTGGAGAAACTGACACCCGCCAGCCACCTGTGTGCAAAGCATGGCGGTAGAACCAGTCTCGCGTAAGCGTACGCGTAATGTCGGTCCGGGCCGCTTCATCCAACAATACCGCCGAACCAAAGTATGACATGCTAGTAAGCAGTATGACTTATATCGCCCACAACTCACTTGTGTTCTACTCGTGCATATAACATCAAACCATAAAACCTAGGCTCGAATGCCACTTTTGGGGAACGTAGTAATTTCAAAAAAATTCCTACGCACACGCAAGATCATGGTGATGCATAGCAACGAGAGGGGAGAGTGTTGTCTACGTACCCTCGTAGACCGAAGCAGAAGCGTTGACGCAACGTAGAGGAAGTAGTCGTACGTCTTCCTGGTCCAACCGATCCAAGCACCGTTACTCCGGCACCTCCGAGTTCTTGGCACAGGTTCAGCTCGATGACGCTCCCCGGGCTCCGATCCAGCAAAGCTTCGGGGAGGAGTTCAGTCAGCACGACGGCGTGGTGACGATCTTGATGTTCAACCGTCGCAGGGCTTCGCCTAAGCACCGCTACAATATGATCGAGGAGGAATATGGTGGAGGGGGGCACCGCACACGGCTAAGGAACGATCACGAAGATCAACTTGTGTGTTCTAGGGAGCCCCCTGCCCCCGTATATAAAGTAGCCAAGGGGAGGGGGCGGCCGGCCAAGGAGGGCGTGCCAAGGGGGAGTCCTACTCCCACCGGGAGTAGGACTCCCTTCTTTCCTAGTTGGAGAAGGAGAAGTGGGAAAGAGGAGGAAGAGGGAAAGGAAAGGGGGGGCGCCGCCCCCCTCCCCTTGTCCTATTCGGACTAGGGATGGTAGGGGCGCGTGGCCACCTCTTGCCTCCTTTCCTCTTCTCCCTTAGGGCCCATGTATGCCCAAT
>NC_057812.1:720931403-720955865 GCF_018294505.1 Triticum aestivum | reverse complement strand
GTACTCCAGTAAAATCCCGATTTCACCCGGAACGATTCCGATATCCAAATATAGGCTTCCAATATATCGATCTTTATGTCTCGACCATTTCGAGACTCCTCGTCATGTCCCCGATCTCATCTGGGACTCCGAACTCCTTCGGTACATCAAAACTCATAAACTCGTAATATAACTGTCATCGAAACCTTAAGCGTCCGGACCCTACGGGTTCGAGAACAATGTAGACATGACCGAGACACGTCTCCGGTCAATAACCAATAGCGGAACCTGGATGCTCATATTGGCTCCTACATATTCTACGAAGATCTTTATCGGTCAGACCGCATAACAACATACGTTGTTCCCTTTGTCATCGGTATGTTACTAGCCCGAGATTCGATCGTCGGTCTCTCAATACCTAGTTCAATCTCGTTACCGGCAAGTCTCTTTACTCGTTCCGTAATACATCATCTCGCAACTAACTCATTAGTTGTAATGCTTGCAAGGCTTATGTGATGTGCATTACCGAGAGGGCCCAGAGATACCTCTCCGAGAATCAGAGTGACAAATCCTAATCTTGAAATACGCCAACCCAACATTCACCTTTGGAGACACCTGTAGAGCTCCTTTATAATCACCCAGTTACGTTGTTACGTTTGGTAGCACACAAAGTGTTCCTCCGGTAAATGGGAGTTGCATAATCTCATAATCATAGGAACATGTATAAGTCATGAAGAAAGCAATAGCAACATATTAAACGATCGGATGCTAAGCTAATGGAATGGGTCATGTCAATCACATCATTCTCCTAATGATGTGATCCCATTAATCAAATGACAACACATGTCTATGGTTAGGAAACATAACCATCTTCGATTAACGAGCTAGTCAAGTAGAGGCATAGTAGTGACACTTTGTTTGTCTATGTATTCACACATGTATTATGTTTCTGGTTAATACAATTCTAGCATGAATAATAAACATTTATCATGAAATAAGAAAATAAATAATAACTTTATTTTTGCCTCTAGGGCATATTTCCTTCAACATGCACAATGAAAAATGGACGTCTGCAAAATGATCGAAGTGCGGAATTTATCGTCGCACATGAGGAATTTATCATCGCATCACAGAATTGCAAATAAGTAGCAGACGACCATCGAGTTTTAAGTGTTACAACTCAAAGAACCAAATATATCAAAATGAGAGTTGTAAACAATAGGCAAAATATAAAGCAACTGACCATATGGACCCGCTTGAAGACTATCAAACTCATATGCTTCTCCCCCTTTTGTCAGTAAGGACCAAAAAGGTTTGAAGACATAGAGCGTCTACTCATTCCCATGAGGAGTAGGTGAAGCAGCAAGGTCGTCGGTGTTGTTAGGCGGTGCAGACGAACTCGGGGCAGTGTCGATGCGTGCAGAAGTAGGGGGCGGTGAAGTAGCATCGTCTTCGTCATCGATCACTCTGGCATTCACAGTTGCCGCGGAGGAAGAGAACTCAGAGTCTTCAAGAGACGGAGTTCGTCGTAGCACAGTTCTTCTTGGAGGTGTGGAGTCAAACTTGAAACGTTCAGAGAAGCCATCCTCTTGAAGATCATCTTCAGAACACATAAGCGTCAGCCCTTTCCATGTACGCCGACAGGTTTCATGGGCAACAAAGGCATTTTTGGTGGCAAGATTGCGCATGCGGTTGACATCCACCAAGAGGCTTTGCATATGACGCTTAAGCCAGTCATGATGCTTATCCTGTTTCTGATGCAGCGCGATGAGAAGCTCTCGGTCATTGAGGACACTAGATCGTCTTTGAAGTCTTTGCACAATAGTGCTACCAGTGACGTCAGTTTGAGCACGCGGGGCACATGTGTTTCCAGCAAGGGGATAAACACGACACTGCTGGAATTCCTTCAATGGGCTGGGTAAAGCTTTGGTGATCAGCATTATGAAGATAAATGGGATCCTTAGCAGGCTCTGGGTAAATGGCTTCAACTGACAGATCAACCTCGGGCAAGAATATAAGATGATTGCGTGCAGACGGCTGATAGTTGAAGGCTGAGTGACGCTTGATCAGACGCATGACCCATGGAGCATAGAATTTCAACCCAAAGATGTCAGAGCCAGACGCAGCCAACTGCCTGATGAAGAAGTCTTGAGCATTTAAACGGATGCCATTGAAGATATAGAAAACCAAAGTCTTCATTGCTCCTTCTAGCTTTGCTGCAGATGAGTGTCCTTTGACAGGCCATAGAGTCTTCCTGATGATGTGGTAGATGGTGCGAGGCAGGTACTCTAGGTCTTCAACAAAGAACTCCTTAGGATATTCAGCATCTGGAGGCAAAGGCTTCATCATGCTCAGCATTTGACTCATGTTGGGTTCTGGCTTCTGAAAGATGCTTTCCAAGGCATTTTCATGTTGTTGACAACCTGGTTCATAGTATTCACCAGGAGTGTGCAGGCATGTGAGCTCAATGATATCAAGAGCTTTAGCTTCGTGATGGACATTGCCTGTCATCCACTCAAGGACCCAAGTCTTCGGATCCCTGTTGTAGCCTCGAATATGAAGAGTGGCATAGAATTGAAGCAACAATTCCTCATTCCAGTGCTCCTTGTCGGTGATGAACTGCAGCAGACCAGCATCTCTGAAACAGTCCAATGCTTCTTCGAGGCAGGGCAGACCAGCCATAGCTTCAGAGTTGAGGCGCATATGAGGAAATATGCGCCCTTGATTGTATAGGACACAGGAATAGTAGCTGCGCTGCTGATAGCTCCAGAACCGATCTGAAGAAATGCGCGGTTTGGTATAAGGGTTTTTGGAGCTGTTGACGAAGGTATTATGTGCCACGAAGCCATTCGCATTGAAGACCCCAGGTGAAGTGGCAGAGCCTGGGAAACGTGGAGGTCTTGGCTTGGGCTTTTGGACATGAGGCCTGTGCTCGACGTGGTACTCAAATTGTGGACCAGCAGCAGGCGGAGGAGTCAGAATGGGCCATCGAACCATAACCGGCTGACCACGATCAAATGCCAGCTCCATTGTGTGAGGTCTTGGAGGGGGAACAGGGGCATTGGCATTGTCTTCATGGGCTTCAGGGGTCACATTGACTTCAGGTGCAGGCTCCACATTTGCTTCATCCATGACCACGTCATTGGCTTCATTGGTGTTGGTGGTGGCAGCCTCAGGATTCTCAACCTCCACTTCAAATGCTGGAGGGTCGGTCACGTTCTCCTTGAAAACAACATCTTGGTGAGACGGGGGTGTAGCAACTCTTGGGGCTTCTTCTTCATCGGCTGATGCAGCCGGAACATCTTCAGCCAGTTTGGCTTCGGATTCAGTCACAGTAGGAGTGGAATCTGGAAACACTTGACGTGCAACAGATTGGTGGTGCACTTCTCCTTCTGGAACGCTCGATAGAGGGACTTGATGCCTTGGTCCTTTGCGAAGCCTGCGCAACGCTGGCGACGCCTTTGGAGATGTAGTTTGCTGGGCCTCAAAGTCATCTTCTCCTTCTTGCCGGGGTGGTGTGACTTGTTGTTGTTGAGTACTCGGAGTGTCTTGTTGTTGTGGGTGATCATCCCACGATGCATCCTGAGCAATTGGCGTCAGAGGACGACCAATGCTGATGAGTTCGCTGTTCGTGAGAACAGGCGATGATACCAAGTTGTGCTCGATCTGAGGAAGAACTACATCATCTTCAACATTGTCATGGTGACCAATGTCTTCAACAACGGTGGGATTAACTGCTGGAATGTCTTCAGCTTCATGATCCTCTGTGGAAGCAGGCTCATGGACAATCAGTTGGCGCTCTTGGTGTGCAGATGCAGGGCGAACCATTGAGATAGGTTCAACAACTAAGGGCTCTGTGGGAGCAGCCCGATCCTTCTTGGTTTTGCGCTTCTTCTTGGAGGGAGCAGCATCAGAGGGTTCAGGATGTTTTCTCTTTCTGGCTTCAGCCTCAGCAGTCCTCGTCTTCTTCAGTTCTGAAGCAGTTGATCTGACCTTTGGCTTCGACCCAGTCATGCTGGCAGGGAAGATAATGGGATGTGCTTCCTGCCTTGGTGCTTCGGGTTCGGCCTCAGCTGGCTTCTTCTTCTTCTTTGCAGCCATCCCGGGATCGATGCCAGGACGACCAAGAGCCTTGCGCTTCTCAGTCTCATTGTAGGCTTGCACACACTTGTCTGCCAGGCTCTTCATGCGCTCACGAGAGCCTTTAGCTTCTTCACGCTTCTTGAGAAAGGCTTCCTTGAGCTCGTGCAGCATGATCTGTAAGTTTTTGACATCTTGCACGCTGAGCTTGGCCATGTGCTTCTTGAACTGAGCTTTCTCATAATCAATCTTTTGCTTCAGTTCAATGATGCACTGAGCTAGAGTTAGCTCAGAAGCAATGGCGCCAGTCAAGGCGACACTGAGGCCAATTGGAAGTTGTAGATCTTCAAAGCTGAGGTTGGGTGTGTCAAACCACTCATCAATGAAGTTATGGATGATTGCCACATCACAGAGAGGCAAGTCATTGAAGATTTCTGCTTCTTCTTTGCTCTTGATCAGTTGCTCAAGAGCGTCATCTGCAAGATCTTCATCGCTGGACAGATCAATGGCGTCGTTGCGCAGAATAGCAGCAGTCAGTTCTTGGCTGGTGTATTGCAAAGGCATCTTTACTTTCGAGGGCTTGGAGATGCGTGAGAAATCTTCAGACTGCACACTGTCTTCAGGAGGTGAAGTAGCCAGTGGCTTCGCTCGGGAGATTTTTAGTGCTGAGGCAGGCTTTGAAGCTTTAGGCTTCTTTAGTTTCTTTGGCTTCGGCGATGCAGGCGCTTCATCAGATTCAGCATCATCTGCAGGCTCATCTATGGCTGTCCCTTGAACCTTGATATGAGTGATGAGACCTTCCAGGTTGTAGAAGGGCCCAACAAGATTGGGTTCAGCTTCGCGGGTGCCATCGGCACGAGGAGCAGAAGGGCCAGGGTTGAAGTCAAGTCCCCATGACCTCTTGTTTTGCTTGGCCGAATTCTTGGCAAACTAGAAGTTGCGCTTGAACAGATTGTCATCACGACACCATAGCAATGACGATGGGTGTGCATCCACAGGTTGTGGTCCACGGACCATGCAGGGATAGAAGCCTTGTTCAATGGCTTCATCTCTGGACCTGGGTTGAAGATTTCTGTATCGGATGTCTCCCCATGGTCGTTTGATGGCATTTTTCTCAGCATATTCCTGGGTCACAAACCTGTACTTGAACCATTGTTCTGCCCAATATCTTTGAATCCATTGGATTCGGGTCTTGCGTTGATTGTAATCCTCTTCAGGATCTCTCTTGTAAAGCTCTGAGAGGTCATCAGGCAAATCTCATGACGTTCCCCCACGACGTTGTCTTCCACCCTTCCTTACTGATTTCTCTGCAGCCATGAACTTCAAACTGAATGGCTTCAACACGTTCAAAGGCTTCAAAGGCTTTCGCTTGCTGGACAAACAAGAACTGGCTTCTGGAGAGTTAATGTGATGTTGTAAGAATTCTGCAAACGAATGCAGACTATGAGAACCAAGGGATTCTCCCACGGACATGTACCTGTGACAGTATTAGTGATGCGAGGGAAAAGGAAGAGGTCATATGCATTCTCAGAAGATTTTGAAGATAAATCAGTTTAGGAGACATTGACCTTATCTTGCGAAGACATTCACTTATATGTTGAGAGTTGGTTCCAGATTTGTACGAATCCGCAAATAAGTACAAGTGAGGAATCTAACTAGATATGAAGCTTAAGTGAATATTCTAGGCAGTATGAGATGCAGACATGATAGATCTAACATTGTATAGGCAGAAACTTATTTTGGCAAACAGGATGAATCTTTGAGGATCAAAAAGATGGTAAAAATAGAGTTATATTTACCACGCGAAGAACTGCTAGATGGGAAGAGTAGGAGACCGAGCAGTTCAATCCACCGTGCCCTATCTTGGCGACGGAGAACACCTACGGCGGCAGCGGAGAAGACGATGTCCATGGCCGGCCTGAGGACGGCGTCGGAGAAGTCGCGGCAACTAAGCGCTTCGTCGCCGGCGTCGTCGAGAGCTAGCGGGGGCGCTAGGGTTTGACGAGGTGGAGAGGTGGAAGAAGGTTTTCTTGACCGCAGGGGACATGTATTTATAAGGAAGTGTGCGGCACAGCGCAATTACGCAGGTGCCCCTGGCGGTTCACATCTGAGGAACACGTGGCAAACATGCAACATATGGAGTTGTCCCATGTTCCCACGCACACCTGGATTATCGGGTGGTCGTTCGCACTTCTTCAGGTTTCAGGTGAAAGAATTAGCATTGAAAACGGACTTAATGTTTGTCTCTGTATCTTCTGCTGACAAGGACGCAGAGAGGATATTCGACAGTTTCAATAGAATGCATATGTGTTGGAGAGATAGAGTTTGAGATAGAAAGCATAGAGAGGTTAGGGTCCGATCACATTCACTTAGTTCAAAAGATTCAACAAGAAGACATAGCTATAAGTGAATGCTGTAGATGACAAAACACTAGTATATATATATATATAATCAACATAGTGAAGATAATCATGAAGACAGGTTGAGATTGAAGCCAAACCAAATGTGAAGACATACCAAATGTAATGCCATGAGTGAAACACTTCAAACAGAAAATTTTGGTGGTGGCGTTACTCACTGTATAGGAAGTATTAGACCCAGACACGACGCACAATTATCATGGCGCTTCAAAGTCAAATTCCACATTAATGTATTCACACTTAGAATGTAAGTCTTCATTGATTGAAGATATACTTTACTTCTTGTGTTGCATATCTAAGTCATCAATATGCATAAGTGTTAGGATGTGTGCCTGATCACAAGACATTTGAGGATTCCAAGATATTTAGCTCACACCGTAACTTGCAAAACCTCCTCTCATCCAAGGGCTTGGTGAAGATATCTGCCAATTGCTCTTCAGTGACGTGTATGATGTCAATATCTACCTTCACAACATGATCTCTGAGAAAGTGATAACGAATTTCAATGTGCTTTGTCTTCGAGTGCTGAACTGGGTTGTTGGCAATCTTGATGGAGCTTTCATTGTCGCAATAGAGTGGCACTTGCTTCAGATGAATGCCATAATCTTTGAGTGTTTGCTTCATCCATAGAAGCTGAGCGCAACAAGATCCAGCAGCAATGTATTCAGATTCAGCAGTGGAGAGAGATACACAGTTCTGCTTCTTTGAAGACCAACATACAAGTGATTGTCCCAGAAAATGACATGTGCCTGATGTAGACTTGCGATCCACCTTGTCACCAGCATAATCAGCATCCGAGAATCCAACCAGATCAAACTCTGAGCCCTTTGGATACCATAATCCTAATGTTGGGGTGTGAGCCAAATATCGAAGAATTCGCTTCACAGCTAAGTGATGCGATTCTTTGGTGCCGCTTGGAATCGAGCACAGATGCAAACACTAAGCATAATATCTGGCCTAGATGCACATAGATAAAGTAAAGAACCAATCATGGAGCGGTATACCTTTTGATCGAACTCTTTACCATTGTCGTCGGGACCCAGATGATGTTTGGCTGGCATTGGAGTCGTGAAGCCTTTGCAGTCTTGCATCCCAAATTTCTTCAGGTAATCTTTGAGATACTTCTCTTGAGATATGAAGATGCCGTTGCATTGCTGACGTATTCGAAGACCAAGGAAGAACTTCAGCTCACCCATCATGGACATCTGATATTGCTCTTGCATCATATATCCAAACTCGACAGTGTATTTCTGATTGGTGCAGCCGAAGATAATGTCATCCACATATATTTGGCACACAAACAGTTCACCATCATATGTCTTCGTGAAGAGAGTAGGGTCGAGGGAACCAGGTTTGAAGCCTTTGCTCTTCAGGAAGTATTTGAGTGTGTCATACCAAGCCCGAGGGGCTTGTTTGAGGCCGTACAGTGCCTTGTTGAGCTTGTACACCATGTCAGGATGTTTTGGATCTTCAAAGCCAGGCGGTTGTGCAACATACACTTCTTCTTCAATCTTGCCATTGAGAAAGGCGCTCTTCACATCTATTTGATGCAGAAGAATGTTATGATGATTTGCATAGGCCAGCAGTATGCGTATGGCTTCAAGTCTAGCCACAGGAGCAAATGTTTCATCGAAGTCAATCCCTTCAACTTGAGTGTACCCTTGAGCAACGAGACGAGCTTTGTTTCTGACAACTTGACCATGCTCATCTTGCTTGTTGCGATATATCCATTTGGTGCCTATTATATTGTGCTTGCGAGGATCAGGACGCTTAACCAGTTCCCATATATTATTCAGCTCAAACTGTTGAAGCTCTTCTTGCATAGCTTGAATTCATTCAGGTTCCAAGAAGGCTTCTTCAACTTTCTTGGGTTCAGATATTGAGACAAATGCGAAGTGCCCACAGAAATTTGCTAGCTGCGTTGCCCTTGAACGAGTGAGTGGACCTGGTGCATTGATGCTATCAATTATTCTCTCAATCTGTACTTCATTTGCGACCCGAGGATGTACATGACGAAGATTTTGCTCTTGCTGATCATTGTCATCGTTATAAGGATTGTCTTCAGGCTGAGCATTGTCTTCAGGTTGATCATTGTTTTCAGGTTGATTAGGTGCGGAGATGATAAGTTCCTCTTAGAGACTTTTTTTACCAAACGGGAGGGACTTTTTAGGGACTAAATTAGGCATTTGGGACTAAATGAAGAAGACTCTCAAGGAGAGTCTTTTTTGGGACTTTTCCAACAATGCCCCTCCATGCATTTAATGGCCCGCCACCCCATGGTGTTGTTTGATTGTTATTTTTCTATATACTAGGGGCAATATGATCATTTAATAACCTCTAGGAAGGGACTAGGGACTTTTTAGTCTCTGCAAACAAACATGAAGGGACTTTTTAGGGACTAGAGACTTTTTAGTTGGGACTAGAAAAAGTCCTAGGACTTATGAACCAAACAGGGCCTGAACGCAACAGCTTAACGGGATGAGACATCTCTTATTTACAGAACGGCCCTTAGGCCAATAATCCTAACCGGGGGGGGGGGTCTTTTATGCGCCTTTATTTAGATTCTAAGTAAATACTATACTGAACTTTATCCGGGAATCTTTCTAGAGAATCCATTTGCCTTATTTTTGTGAACCAGTGTAATCTATAGTGGTTTCTACAAGGAAAATTAGTGTGGGGACGCGGCCGCTTCATTAGTTTCTTCGAGAGAGAAAAAAAGTTGCATCACAAATATAGAAGGGATGCTACTTTCCACTACACACCCACATCCTTGTGGGTTTCATGGCATAACTCCTCCTCCTATATGCGATGGTTTTCTCAATTGCCAGAGTGACCTAACGCTCCTCCCGAGTAGCAAATCTAGGACAAAAATGAAGGGTGGACTCAAACTTAACGACAGAAAAAATGTTTGTTTTAAGAAGAAGAAAATCTTCATCACGTAATTCTTTTGTCCAAATAAGCCGAGATTTTTCCAGATTACTACTGGGGCCATGTAGTATTTATTGGAGTTTTTCTGAAATTTTTGAACCAAATATTGAATTTGCTTACCTAATTAGCCATAATCTCGTTGTCCATTTTTTCCAAATGTGCTCAAATTTTCACATAATACTAATGGAAACATGTAGTATTTATTGGAATTTTTTAGAAAAATGAAGTCGCGTCACCTTATTCTTTGTGCGAACAGATGGACCCATAGATCCAACTAGGTCATCCATGTTTGCTACATCAATATCATGAGTATCACACAACTCTTGGCTTGGCGGAATAAAGATGCCCACCCATTGTCCCTCATGTCCTGCAAGCTTTCTTTCACATCCAAGATAAACACATGGCTTTAACAACATTTTGATTGTTTCTTTGCTGAGCTTGGGATAGATGATCTGTATTTCTCAACAAGTTTATTAGGACAACATGATGAACACAAATTCAAAGCATTCCATGTTTTTAAGCAAACCTCTAGCTCCATCTTGACATGTGTGTACCCGAGCATCAACGACAACAATTCCTAACACATCCACCACAACATTCCCACAATATGAATATACGAAACAAGGTTTTGAAATGTGAGCCCCAATGAGTATCTCCCGGTAATGTTATGCTAGATTGTTGATGCAACCCGGTTCGGGCTAAAATATTTCCATTCCCCATCAAATCTAAGATTTTTTTTCTTGATGTGTGGAAAGTAATGCATCTTTCCTTTTACAAGATGAACACACTTGAGTCACTATCAAGGGAATATAGTTGAAGAAATCAGCAATAGCAGGACAACATTGAGGAATGGTGATAACCACCAACTGCAACTCATGAGTAGAGCAATGAACATAAAATGCATATGGAGCTTCATCATTAACCAAATTATGCAAACTATTGAATTCCCCTCTCATAGTTGAAGCATCATCGTAACGTTGACCGCATAGCCTACAAATTGACAAACCATGATATTCCACCACATCAACGAAAGCTTCTTTAATACCAGTAGATGTGCAATATGTGATATGCTTAATTGCAAGGAATCTCTCTTGGAGCACTTAATGATCATCAAGAAATCTACATGCATAAAGAAATCAGATTAGTAAACGTTAATAGTGGAATATAAAAACACAAAAAGATTGTGTGTGTTACCTCACAATCACCGCCATTTGCTCCTTTATCGAGCAATCTCTAGCTTCATCGATAAGTATTGAGAAATTCTTATCTCCAATGTCATTCTTAATCTCCAGCTTCATCAAATCTTCCTTCTTGTTCTTATACCAGTCAAATAACTCTCTGAAATTTCCCTTGTTGATGGAAGTGGAGAATTCATCATGAGCTCACAGCAACTGGGTGGGCCGGCCCACTCCACGAAGTAATTGCTAGCGACAATTTACAACACTGACTATTCAAAATAGTAGACGCCCTATTTATTGCGCATTACACTGTACCATTTAGAATTTTGAATTAATTGAAAACATGTTCAAAGATTTCCAATGAAGTTTACGACATGCAGAAAAATTTCCGTATTAAGAAAAAGCTCACCAAATCAAAAAAAGTTCATGTACTAAAAAAAGTTCACGTATTCAAAATTAGTTCATTTTTAAAAATTTAAACATATTTTTAAAAATAATTGGAAATTGGAAAACAGTTTATGAATCAATAAAAAAAGCACAAAATTGAAAGAAAATTGTGACTTTGAAGAAAAGTTCAGCGATTTTGAAAAAAATTCACCGAATATCGAAAAAGTTCATCGAATTTGAAAAGAGTTAATTGATTTTGAAAAAAAGTTCATCAAATTTTAAAAAAATTTCTTGAATTGAAAAGGTTCATAAAATTAGAAAACAAATCATCCAGGTTGAAGAAAAAATGATCAAGTTTGAGAATAAGTCATTTAATAAGAAATACATCTGCAAAAATGAAAAAAGTTAATCGATTTGAAGAAAAAGGTTCGTTGGTTTTGAAAAAGTTAATTGAATTTGAAGAAATTCATCGAAAAATGAAAAATTTCATCGATTTGAAAAGCGTTTACAAATTGGAATTTTTTTCATCGAATAAGCAAGAAGAAAAAAAACAGAAAATGGAAATGGAAAAAATGAAAAACAAAAGAGGAAAGAAGAAAATACCTGAGAAGGTAACTCATCCGAACCTCTAGGCGAACGCAATTTTCTGCCTCTCAGAAAATAAAATAACGGATGGGGAGTTGGGCCGGCCCAGCACGGAGGCCTGTGTGCGCCTGTCTGCAAAATAAATACACACGCCCAGGCGCCAAATAGGAAGCACCGGTGGAGCCTCCCTCCCAGACAATCGCCAGATATTGGCGTCCATAAATTATGCGGCACGTGTGCAAGTTTAGAGTTAGAGATAGAATCAACTAGAAACGGGAGATAAGACTCCTAGCCAGTTACTCCCTCCGTAAACTAATATAAGAGCATTTAGAATACTAAAATAGTGATCTAAATGCTCTTATATTAGTTTACAGAGGGAGTACGATTCTGTAGTTCAATGCTGACTTCTCGCCGCCGCGCAAAACAACAGCAGCCACGGTACCGGCAAGGACATGATACGAGCTGCACAAGCTACTCAAGCTGTCCGTCCCTTGCTCGTATCCATGTAGCGAGCTAGATTCGTCATTACGATTACGTACGAATATAATTTCCTCCTCGACGCAGCTGTTGGCACCGGCGACGGTTAGACAGGCGACGCACCTGGACATCGACGACGACACGGTGTATGTTTCGTATGTACATGCTGTATAAACGCCACATGACGATCACGCGAGGCGACGGCATGCTGTATGCATGCCAAGGCTAGTTCGATCTTGGTTTCACTTACGTGCCAATTAATTATTTGATGAATGTGTTCATGTGAGTTTGTACGTCCATCAGCATTGGATGTTAAAACTGATTATTTGTGTATGCAACTGTGGATGCCGCACCTGGTGGTCAGTTTCACCATGTTCTTTTTCTTCTTTATCTGCGCCCGCCCTTTATGGACGGAGCTGGGGCATTGGTACGACTTAATCATCGCCGCCATGGACTTCCTCTACTCCACGGTCATGATCCACCTGCTGTTTATCAAACGCCGAGACCAGAAGAAGAGACACGAGCTCGAAGCATGTGAACTGATTATTATTATTATCAAATCCACGTATGGATTTTCAAACAATTTTCTATAAGACAATGGTTTCCATTACTTTGAGAAATGAATTCTTATATCAAACTATAGCTATTGCATTAAAGAAGAAGAAAACTAATAGAAGTTGAAGGTGCGGAATGATAGTGAATAGAGAGAAAGATTCTTATGATTTTCTTGTTTCTATCTACTAGACCCCGTAGAGAATTGAGAATTTTGCATACATACTTATCAACGAATGTCACTTAATTAACCAAAATATATTTTACTATTTCGCTAATCATACTGTTATGGTTATTTTGTTTCTTAACTGTCTCGTGCAGTTGACGTCGACGTTGATGTTGGTTGCGACTGGGATCATGTTAATCTCCTTAGGAGTCGCGATCTTTATCTTATGTCTTGACCTGCGTGATTTGGTCTTCGTTGCTTTCGCAGTCTTGCTATCAACGGCGAGGATGCTTGTTTTGCTCAAAGTTGAGGAAATTAACAGGAAGAAGATTCTTGGAGAAAATGTTAAGATGCGTCAGATCTAGTCTAGGTCCAAAACTTGGTATCTAAAATGCAACTTCCCAGTTCGTTTTATTAATATAAATAAACTCCACAAACACTAGAGGAATATCACCTGTGAAGCATGGCACTTGTAAGCTTTTTTTTTCCCTTTTTTTATTGAGAATTCATGGTAGTTCTGAGTACTTTGGCATGCATGTGCAAGGAATGCCCACTTCAGATTGTCCAAAGAAACTGTGCTTGCCCAAGCCCCTCTCATTTTTTCCCACAGCAATGCAATGCTTGCTTCTGCATAAAGAACACCCACCCCAATCTAAATAGTTGGGCCGGTGTCGAATAATGTAAAACGCGTACCATCATAAGAGCATTACTAGTAGAACCCTCAAACCCTCGAACCCTCACTAGCGTTTTAAGGGTCCAAAAATGATCTTTTTGTGCACTTTTACGGGTTGAAAAACAGGGGCAAAGATTAGAACCCTCAAACCCAACCCTTATAACGGAATATTCCCCATGAACGACGTTGTCGTTGCGCGCCGAAGGTCGACGGGGCGGCCGCCGGCGACGGGAGCGACTAGCAGCGGCGGTCGCGGGCGTGGGCGCGGGAGTTGGGAGGATTTTCCCCTCCCGCGCGAGTATAACCGCCAAATGAGGGTTGGGGTAGGTTTTGCTCCCCAACCCTTACTTTTGAGGATTGGGAGAGGGTTTGAGGGTTGGACCTTTAAAAAAATTTGAGGGTTTGAGGGTTAAGGGGTTCTAGTCTACGGCTTTTTTTGACGAAAACTGTAAAATAGCAGTTATTTTTAGGGGTTTGAGAGTTTGAGGGCTCTACTAGTAATGCTCTAAGGGCTTTGGTGTACCTCTACTCAACTGTAATGAGCAATCTACTGCTCACCAAACACCGGGTCGGCAAGAGTTAGGAAACCGAAAAGGGTTGTAATGAAGAAATCCCTACCGGGCCACAGGTATAGTATATGGTTACCAGATGTATTGTTCCTCGAGTTTACATGGCATGACTTATGTCATGTCATGTTGCATGCAGATGAAATTGACGCCGAAGTTGATGTTGGGCATGATTGGGGTCATGTTGATCTCCTCCGGGTTGATGCTATTCGTCTTCCAGCTTGACTTGCATCACTTGGCCTTCATCGTAATATTGGTCTCGTCGGTGTCCACATGGCTGATAGTTTTAATCTTGACAGTTGCGGAATGCAATGTGGATCAAATCTTAGAGAGAGATGCAATGACACGCGGATCTAGTCTAGTCTGAAGCCTCGGTTTGAAAGGTGCACCTGCTTAGTTTTTTTTTTCTGCAGTGATATTAACTGGACAAAACATTCAAATTGAAGCTTCGTCTTCGGTAAAAAAAATCTACCCCGGCAGTGTTAAGTTTCAGTTTCACGTTGCTGGTGTTACAATGTTAGAGCAAATACCCACCCCCCCACTCCCCTTCCCCCTTTCTTTGCGGGGACAACCCTTTTTTCATGTTGCACCCGCACATACAGAATATATCGACATGGACTTTGATCGCTTTATACAAGAGAAGGGTGGTACAAGATCACGCTTCAAGGATGGAAGAATATGCGAATTAATCCGCGGTTGGATGATTAGGAGGACAGTCAAGTCAACTTGACACTTGATATTCACATTTTTCTGAACTTATTTCAGGCCTTCCAGCAATGTTCTTTCGTTGGCAGTCATGCTTATTTACCTCAACTTGAGGAAATTGAGATGAAGTGCTTGGGAAAATTTAATAATGCCGCACGTCTAGTCTAGTTCCAAAGTCTTGGCATCTAAGATGACACTCACTAGTTTGTTATATTTTAGTGAATAGGATTGATCAACCTTCTTTATATAATAAGATATGTTGTCATGGTACATTTGAGGATTTTGGCATGCATGGGCACGAATAGCTGTAATCTCCCTCGGTTTCTATAATGGAAATCAGTGAAGATACATGACACACAGATTCAATTTCGCTTCATGGAAGTATCGACTATATTGGTTAACCATTTGCACTCTCTAGGGTTTTCTATAAGGGAAACTAGTGCGTAGACTTGCCCACTTCGTTATTTCGAACAAAATGATGACCTCATTAATATTCACAGCTTGTCATACATTTACTTGAAAAAATCTTGTAATTTATCTGTGATTATACAGATTCTTCGTAAATGGATAAATTTAACATCAAGGAGAAGAGAAAAAAAATCAAGTCTCATATAATCAATTGCTGACGGGAATGCCGGCTGCTGCGCCTCGCTGGCACCGCTACGACCATGAGGCTGGCCCCGTTCAAGCCATCATGGACCTCACATCAACCACTGTTGTCTTGAACCCAGACAGTGATTTAGAATTTATTAAATTCCAGACATTTTTGTTTAGTTGAAATATGTCGAAAATGTAATGAAGTTGCTTCAATCTAAATAAAAATTATCCAATTTGCATGAGAATTAGCCATTTTGTTCAAATTTCATTTTTAAATATCAGACGTTGAGGTACATTGTTGAATGGCCGGCTCTTATATCACTATTCACATACGCATCCAAACACGTCCACGAATGGATAACGTGCCTGCTTTAGAGTTAGAGGACCACGTTAGAGATGGCCTTAGTACATTAGATACGACACGATATACTAATACTTGGAGGGAGTGATTCGTGGACATATATGCAATGCTCATATCTTAGCAGAGGGAGTGGGGGAACATATATGAATGTACCTAAATAGAATATCCTGAGTATCTCAATTCTCTCAACATGCACATATGTCACCTCACAACATATGACATCTCTCATCACCTCACTAATTATTTCTTTTAACATACATGGGAAATGGTATTTACACTCTTTCTCAACATGCACGCATCCCAACTCATCACACATGCCACCTCATCAATCACACTAATTGTATCTCTCTTAACATGCATGAGACATGCTACTTAACATGTACATATATATTATTGGGGAACGTAGTATTTTAAAATTTTCCTACGATCACGCAAGATCTATCTAGGAAAAGCATAGCAACGAGCGGGATAGTGTGTCCACGTACCGTCGTACACCGAAAGCGGAAACATTAGTAACGCGGTTGATCTAGTCGAACATCTTCGCAATCCAACTGATCCAAACATCGAACGTACGGCACCTCCGCGTTCATCACCCATTCAGCTCGATGACGTCCCTCGAGCTCTTGATCCAGTTGAGGCCGAGGGAGAGTTCTGTCAGCACGACGGCGTGGTGACGGTGATGATGAAGTTACCGGCGCAGGGCTTCGCCTAAGCACTACGATGATATAACCGAGGTGTGTAACTATGGAAGGGGCCACCGCACACGGCTAAGACAAATCTTGAGTGCCTTTGGGGTGCTCTCCTCCCCCGTATATAAAGGAGGGAGGGAGGAGGCGGCCGGTCTAGGGGCGCGCCAAGCATAGGGAGTCCTACTAGGACTCCGAAGTCCTAGTAGGATTCCCTTTCCTATTCAGAGTAGGAGAGAAGGAAAGAGAGGGAGAGGGAGAAGGAAAGGGGGGCCGTGCCCCCACCCCTTGTCCAATTTGGATTGGAAAGGGGGAGGCGCGCGCCACATCTTGGCCCTTCTCTCGTCTCTCCACTAAAGCCCAATAAGGTCCATTACTTCTCCCAGCGAATTCCCGTAACTCTCCGGTACTCCGAAAAATACCCGAATCACTCGGAACCTTTCCGATGTCCGAATATAGCCTTCCAATATATCACTCTTCACCTCTCGGCCATTTCGAGACTCCTCGTCATGTCCGTGATCTCACCCGGGACTCCGAACAAACTTTGGTCATCAAATCACATAACTCATAATACAAATCGTCATTGAACGTTAAGCGTGCGGACCCTATGGGTTGGAGAACTATGTAGACATCACCGAGACACATCTCTGGTCAATAACCAATAGCGGAACCTGGATGCTCATATTGGCTCCTACATATTCTACGAAGATCTTTATCGATCAAACCGCATAACAACATACGTTGTTCCCTTTGTCATCGGTATGTTGCTTGCCCGAGATTCGATCGTCGGTATCCTCATACCTAGTTCAATCTCGTTACCGGGAAGTCTCTTTACTCGTTCCGTAATGCATCATCCCGTAACGAACTCATTATTTACATTGCTTGCAAGGCTTATAGTGATGTGCATTACAAGGCCCAGAGATACCTCTCCGATACACGGAGTAACAAATCCTAATCTTGATCTATGCCAACCCAACAAACACCTTCGGACACGCCTGTAGAGCATCTTTATAATCACCCAGTTACGTTGTGACGTTTGATAGCACACAAGGTGTTTCTCCGGTATTCGGGAGTTTCATAATCTCATAGTCAGATGAACATATGTATAAGTCATGAAGAAAGCAATATCAATAAAACTAAACGATCATTTATGCTAAGCTAACGGATGAGTCTTGTCCATCACATCATTCTCCTAATGATGTGACCCCGCTCATCAAATGACAACAATCTATGGTTAGGAAACTTAACCATCTTTGATTAATGAGCTAGTCTAGTAGAGGCATAATAGGGACACTTTGTTTTGTCTATGTATTCACACATGTATCAAGGTTCCGGTTAATACAATTCTAGCATGAATAATAAATATTTATCTTGATATAAGGAAATAAAATAATAACTTTATTATTGCCTCTAGGGCATATTTCCTTCAGTCTCCCACTTGCACTAGATTCAATAATCTAGTTCACACCGCCATGTGACTTAAAACTGATAGATCACATCATCATGTGATTTACACCCATAGTTCACATCGCCATGTGACCAACACCAAAAGGGTTTACTAGAGTCAATAATCCAGTTGACATGCTATGTGATGAACACCAAAAGAGTACGAAGGTGTGATCATGTTTTGCTGGTGAGAGAAGTTTAGTCAACAGGTCTGTCACATTCAGAGCCGTTTGTATTTTGCCAATTTCTATGTCTACAATGCTCTGTATGGAGCTACTCAAACTAATTGCTCCCACTTTCAATATGTATCCAAATTGAGACTCAGAGTCATCCGAATCGGTGTAAAAGCTTGCATCGACGTAACTCTTTATGACAAACTCTTTATAACCTCCATAATCGAGAAATATTTCCTTTGGTCCTCTTAGGTAACTAAGGATAACTTTGACCGCTGTCCAGTGATCCACTCCTGGATCACTATCGTACCCCTTTGCCAAACTCATGGCAAGGTACAAAATAGGTTTGTTACACAGCATGGCATACTTTATAGAATCTATGGCTGAGGCATAGGGAATGACTTTCATTCTCTCTCTATCTTCTGCTGTGGTCGGGTTTTGAGTCTTACTCAACTGCATACCTTACAGCTCAGGCAAGAACTCCTTCTTTGACTGATCCATTTTGAACTCTTTCAAAAACTTATCAAGGTATGTATTTCATTGAAAGTCTTATCAAGCGCATTCATCTATCTCTATAGATCTTGATACTTAATACGTAAGCAGCTTCATCGAGGTCTTTCTTTGAAAAACTCCTTTCAAACACTCCTTTATGCTTTCCAGAAAATTCTACATCATTTCCGATCAACAATATGTCATTCACATATACTTATTAGAGAGGATGTTGTGCTCCCACTCACTTTCTTGTAAATACTGTCTTCACCATAAGTCTGTATAAAACCATATGCTTTGATCACCTTATCAAAGCGTATATTCCAACTCCGAGATGCTTGCACCAGTTCATACATGGATCGCTGGAGTTTGCACACTTTATTAGCACCTTTAGGATGGACAAAACCTTCTGGTTGCATCATATACAACTTTTCTTTTAAGAAATGCATTAAGGAATGCAGGTTTGACATCCATTTGCCAAATTTCATAAAATGCGGCAATTGCCAACATGATTCTGACAGACTTTTAATCATCGATACAAGTGAGAAAATCTCATCGTAGGCAACACCTTGAACTTGTCGAAAACAATTTTGTGACAATTTGAGCTTTGTAGGTAGTAATACTACCATCATCGTCCATCTTCCTCTTGAAGATCCATTTATTCTTAATGTCTCGTCGATCATCGAGCAAGTCAACCAAAGTCCACACTTTGTTCTCATACATGGATCCCATCTCAGATTTCATGGCCGCAAACCATTTTGCGGAATCTGGGCACATCATCGCTTCCTCATAGTTCGTAGGTTCGTCATGGTCAAGTAACATGACCTCCAGAACAGGATTGCCGTACCACTCTAGTGCGGATCTTACTCTGGTTGACCTACGAGGTTCGGTAGTAACTTGATCAGAAGTTTCATGATCATCATCATTATCTTCCTCACTAATTGATGTAGGAATCACTGGAACTGATTTCTGTGATGAACTACTTTCCCATAAGGGAGTAGGTACAATTACCTCATCAAGTTCTACTTTCCTCCCACTAACTTCTTTCCAGAGAAACCCCTTCTCTAGAAAGGATCCATTCTTACCAACGTATATCTTGCCTTCGGATCTGTGATAGAAGGTGTACCCAACAGTCTCCTTTGGGTATCCTATGAAGACTCATTTCTTCGATTTGGGTTCGAACTTATCAGGGCGAAGCTTTTTCACATAAGCATCGCAGCCCCAAACTTTAAGAAACGACAGCTTAGGTTTCTTGCCAAACCACAGTTCATACGGTGTCGTCTCAACGGATGTAGATGGTGCCCTAATTAGCATGAAAGCAGCTATGGATACGTCTCCAACGTATCTATAATTTTTGATTGTTCCATGCTATTATATATTCTGTTTTGGATGTTTAATGGGCTTTATTATACACTTCTATATTATTTTTGGGACTAACCTATTAACCGGAGGCCCCGCCCGAATTGCTGTTTTTTGCCTATTTCAGTGTTTCGAAGGAAAGGAATATCAAACGAAGTCCAAACGGAATAAAACCTTCAGGAACATGATTTTCAGAAAAACGTGATCCAGAGGACTTGGAGTGGACGTCAAAAACGAACGAGGAGGCCACGAGGCAGGGGGCGCCCTCCACCCTCGTGGGCCCCTCGTAGCTCTCCAGACCGACCTCCTTCGCCTATATATACTCATATACCATGGAAACATCAGATACGGAGCCAAAACCCTATTTCCACCGCCTCAACCTTCTGTACCCATGAGATCCCATCTTGGGACCTTTTCCGGCGCTCCGCCGGAGGGGGCATTGATCACGGAGGGCTTCTACATCAACACCATTGCCTCTCCGATGATGTGTGAGTAGTTTACCTCAGACCTTCGGGTCCATAGTTATTAGCTAGATGGTTTCTTCTCTCTCTTTGGATCTCAATACAAAGTTCTCCTCGATTCTCTTGGAGATCTATTTGATGTAACTCTTCTTTTGCGGTGTGTTTGTCGAGATCCGATGAATTGTGGGTTTATGATCAAGATTATCTATGAACAATATGTGAATCTCCTCTGAATTCTTTTATGTATGATTGGTTATCTTTGCAAGTCTCTTCGAATTATCAGTTTGGTTTGGCCTACTAGATTGATCTTTCTTGAAATGGGAGAAGTGCTTAGCTTTGGGTTCAATCTTGCGGTGCTCGATCCCAGTGATAGTAGGGGAAACGACACGTATTGTATTGTTGCCATTGAGGATAAAAAGATGGGGTTTATATCATATTGCATGAGTTTATCCCTCTACATCATGTCATCTTGCTTAAAGCGTTACTCTGTTCTTATGAACTTAATACTCTAGATGCAAGCTGAATAGCGGTTGATGTGTAGAGTAACAGTAGTAGATGCAGGCAGGAGTCGGTCTACTTGTCACGGACATGATGCCTATATACATAATCATACCTAGATATTCTCATAACTATACTCAATTCTACCAATTGCTCGACAATAATTTGTTCACCCATCGCAATACTTATGCTATCTTGAGAGAAGCCACTAGTGTAACCTATGGCCCCAGGTCTATTTTCCATCATATTAATCTCCCGTCAACAAACTATTTCTATTACCGTTTACCTTGCAATGTTTACTTTTATTGTTTACCATAAAAATACCAAAAAAATATTATCTTATAATCTCTATCAGATCTCACTCTCGTAAGTGACCGTGAAGGGATTGACAACCCCTTTACCGCGTTGGTTGCGAGGTTCTTATTTGTTTGTGTAGGTGCGTGGGACTCGAGCATGGTTTCCTACTGGATTGATACCTTGGTTCTCAAAAACTGAGGGAAATACTTATACTACTTTACTGCATCACCCTTTCCTCTTCAAGGGAAAACCAACGCAGTGCTCAAGAGGTAGCAAGAAGGATTTCTGGCGCCGTTGCCGGGGAACGAGCCATTTCTGGCGGCGTTGCCGGGGAGTCTACGCACAAGTCAAGACATACCAAGTAGCCATCACAAACTCTTATCACTCGCATTACATTATTTTCCATTTGCCCTCTTTTTCTGTTCGCCTCTTTTTCGCTTGCCTCTTGTTTGCTTCTGTGTTGGATTTCTTGCTTGTCACGATGGCTCAAGACAATACTAAATTGTGTGACTTTACCAATACCAACAACAATGATTTTCTTAGCACTCTGATTGCTCCTCTTACCGATGCCGAATCTTTTGAAATTAATGATGCCTTGCTGAATCCTGTCATGAAAGATCAATTCGTCGGCCTTTCTAGTGAAGATGTCGCTACCCATCTAAATAGCTTTGTTGATTTGTGTGATATGCAAAAGAAGAAAGATGTGGACAATGATATTGTTAAATTGAAGCTATTTCATTTTTCACTTAGAGATCGTGCTAAAACTTGGTTTTCATCTTTGCCTAAAAACATTATTGATTCTTGGAATAAGTGCAAAGATGCTTTTATATCTAAGTATTTTCCTCCCGCTAAAATCATCTCCCTTAGAAACGATATTATGAATTTTAAGAAACTTGATCATGAACATGTTGCACAAGCTTGGGAAAGGATGAAATTAATGATACGTAATTGCCCTACTCATGGTTTAAATTTGTGGATGATTATACAAAAAATTATGCTGGATTGAATTTTGCTTCTAGAAATCTTTTAGATTCGGCCCTACTCATGGCACTTTTGTGGCAATCACTTTAGGAGAAGCTACTAAACTCCTAGATAATATTATGGTTAATTATTCTCAATGGCACACCAAAAGATTGATGACCCACAAGTATAGATGATCTATCGTAGTCCTTTCGATAAGTAAGAGTGTCGAACCCAACGAAGAGCAGAAGGAAATGATAAACGGTTTTCAGCAAGGTATTCTTTGCAAGTACTGAAATAAGTGGTAACAGATAGTTTTGCAATGAGATAATTTGTAACGAGCAACAAGTAACAAAAGTAAATAAAGTGCAGCAAGGTGGCCCATTCCTTTTTGTAGCAATGGACAGGCCTGGACAAACTCTTATATAAGGAAAAGCGCTCCCGAGGACACATGGAAATATCGTCAAGCTTGTTTGCATCACATTCATATGATTCGCGTTCGGTACTTTGATAATGTGATATGTGGGTGGACTGGTTCTTGGGTGCTGTTCTTACTTGAACAAGCATCCCACTTATGATTAACCTCTATTGCAAGCATCCGTAACTACAACAAAAGTATTAAGGTAAACCTAACCATAGCATGAAACATAGGGATCCAAATCAGCCCCTTACGAAGCAACGCATAAACTAGGGTTTAAGCTTCTGTCACTCTAGCAACCCATCTTCTACTTATTACTTCCCAATGCCTTCCTCTAGGCCCAAATAATGGTGAAGTGTTATGTACTCAACGTTCACATAACACCACTAGAGTCTAGACAACATACATCTCATCAAAATATCGAACGAATACGAAATTCACATGACTACTAATAGCAAGACTTCTCCCTGGTCCTCGGGAACAAACCTAACTACTCACAAAGCATAAACATGTTCATAATCAGAGGGGTATTAATATGCGTAAAGGATCTGAACATATGATCTTCCACCAATTAAACCAACTAGCATCAACTACAAGGAGTAATTAACACTACTAGCAACCTACTAGCACCAATCCCGGACTTGAAGACAAGAATCGGATACACGAGATGAACTAGGGTTTTGAGATGAGATGGTGCTGACGACACTAGTAGAAAAAGGGTCAAATGTGAAGCACATTAGTGCCGGTTTGAATTTGAGCCGGCACTAATGTGACCATTAGTGTCGGTTCCAACGGCTAGGCGGGCGGGCATCATTAGTACCGGTTCGTGGGCAACCTTTAGTACCGGTTCATGCCACGAACCGGTACTAATGAGGCCAGTGCGGCTGTGGTCAGGCTGGGGCCCCCACGAAGACCTTTAGTACCGGTTCATGGCATGAACCGGTACTAGAGTTTCTTAGTAAGCTAATTTTTAGTCCCACCTCGCCAAGAGAGAGGCAGTATGAGCGGTTTATAAGTTTTGAGTGCAGAGACAATGACGAAGAGGCGCAATGCTCACCTGCACATTGATTAGCTTCAAGCATTTCGGAATAGCAGAGACAATGACGAAGAGGCGCAGTCTACATTATTCTGAAAGGCTTGAAGCAAATTAACCAGCATTGCACCTCTTTTTTATTTTTAATAACTTATTTGAACTCCGGACTTCTTGTGTTCCGTATGCAGCATTCAAAGCGACGTCATCAACTTCCAACATGTTCTGACATCATTTGTTGTTTTTCAGTCATTTACCGAATTGTTTAAAGAGCTAAATGACCGTGAAATTGAAAATCTCTACAAAATGAACTGTGAAAATGTTGAAATTTAGCATGGTATCATCATTTCACCCGCATAGCATGTGCGAAAGAGTAGAGAGGGTCACGGCAAAAACTGGACGCACTTCATGTACAAACTGGACAATCCCTTTCGGAGTATCAGGGTTCGGATGAGAACTCATCTGTTACACGGGCACTTCAATGTTTTTTAAACTTATTTGAACTCCGGACTTCTTTTGTGTTCAGTATGCAGCATTCAAAGCAGCGTCATCAATTTCCAACATATTCTGACATCATTTGTTTTTCAGTCATTTAACGAATTGTTTAAAGAGCTAAATGACCGTGAAATTGAAAATCACTACAAAATGAACTGTGAAAATGTTGAAACTTGTCATGGTATCATCATTTCACCTGCATAGCATGTGCGAAAGAGTAGAGAGGGTCACGGCAAAAACTGGACGCACTTCGTGTACAAGCCGGACAATCTCTTTCGGAGTATCAGGGTTTTGGACGAGAACTCGTTTGTTACATGGGCACTTCACTGTTTTTTAAACTTATTTGAACTCCGGACTTCTTTTGTGTTCAGTATGCAGCATTCAAAGCGACATCATCAATTTCCAACATGTTCTGACATCATTTGTTGTTTTTCGGTCATTTACCTAATTGTTAGAGAGCTAAATGACCGTGAAATTGAAAATCACTACAAAATGA
>NC_057812.1:720930776-720931319 GCF_018294505.1 Triticum aestivum | reverse complement strand
CACCCGCATAGCATGTGCGAAATAGTAGAGAGGGTCACGGCAAAAACTGGACGCACTTCATGTATAAACTAGACAAACTCTTTCAGAGTATCAGGGTTTCGGACGAGAACTCATCTGTTACACGGGCACTTCAATGTTTTTTAAACTTATTTGAACTCTGGACTTCTTTTGTGTCCAGTATGCAGCATTCAAAGCGACGTCATCAATTTCCAACATGTTCTGACATCATTTGTTGTTTTTCAGTCATTTACCTAATTGTTAGAGAGCTAAATGACCGTGAAATTGAAAATAACTACAAAATGAACTCTGAAAATGTTGAAACTTGGCATGGTATCATCATTTCACCCGCATAGCATGTGCGAAAGAGTAGAGAGGGTCACGGAAAAAACTGGACGCACTTCGTGTACAAACTGGACAAACTCTTTCGGACTATCAGGGTTTCGGACGAGAACTCATCTGTTACACGGGCACTTCAATGTTTTTTAAACTTATTTGAACTCCGAACTTCCCTTGTGTTCAGTATGCAGCACTCAAAGCGACGTC
>NC_057812.1:720929438-720930710 GCF_018294505.1 Triticum aestivum | reverse complement strand
CATCAATTTCCAACATGTTCTGACATCATTTGTTGTTTTTCAGTCATTTACCTAATTGTTTAGAGAGCTAAATGACCGTGATATTGAAAATCACTACAAAATGAACTTTGAAAATGTTGAAACTTGGCATGGTATCATCATTTCACCCACATAGCATGTGATAAAGAGTAGAGAGGGTCACGGCAAAAACTGGACGCACTTCGTGTACAAACTGGACAATCTCTTTCGGAGTATCAGGGTTCGGACGAGAACTCATCTGTTACACGGGCACTTCAATATTTTTTAAACTTATTTGAACTCCGGACTTCTTTTGTGTTAAGTATGCAGCATTCAAAGCGACATCATCAATTTCCAACATGTTCTGACATCATTTGTTGTTTTTCCGTCATTTACCTAATTGTTTAGAGAGCCAAATGACCGTGAAATTGAAAATCACTACAAAATGAATTCTGAAAATGTTGAAACTTGCAATGGTATTATCATTTCACCCGCATAGCATGAGAGAAAGAGTAGAGAGGGTCACAAAAAAACTACTCAGAAATAAATGGAAGAAAATAAATAAAGTAGAAAAGAAAAAAACTACATAAAAAATTACTCAAAAATAAATAGAAGAAAATAAATAATGCAGAAAATAAAGAAACTATATAAAAAATTACTCAAAAATAAATAGAAGAAAATAAATAATGCAGAAAAGAAAAAACTATATAAAAAATTTGTTGGGGCGCTGCCCAATGGGCCTGCCAGACCTAGGGTGTGCAAATGCAGTCCCAGAAGGGCCAGCAGACTCACAGGGCAGCGCGCCCTAGTTAGGCCCAGAAGCCTGCTATATAAAGAAGTTCGAAGGAGCAACCACGGCTGGGTTTATAAACCAGTGCGGCTGCCCTTCGCTCAGCGAGGTGGGACTAAACATTGTGCACCGCCGGTGGCAGCGCACAATCATTAGTACCGGTTGGTGGCTCCAACCGGTACTAATGATTGGGCCTTTAGTACCGGTTCGTGGCACGAACCGGTACTAAAGGGGCCGTTTCCCGCCCCTTGGCCTAGCGAAAATTGGCCTTTAGTACCGGTTGGTGGCTCCAACCGATACTAAAGACCCCTCCTATATATATGACACTTACGAAAAATTCAGTTTCATCGACCACCACTTCTTCTCGATCCAACTTCTTCGCGCGACATCGCCGCCGTCGCCCATCGCGTGCCGCCCTCGCAGGCCCCGCCGCCCGTCGTCGCCGTCACCGCCGTCGCCCCCGCCACCCATCGTCGCCGTCACCG
>NC_057812.1:720908840-720928702 GCF_018294505.1 Triticum aestivum | reverse complement strand
GAACTAGTTTAGTTGAATTAGTTGAATTAATTAGTTGAACTAGTTAGTTGAATTAGTTCAATTAATTAGGTATATTTTTCATAAGTGCTTAGTTGAATTAGTTCAATTAATTAGTTAAACTAGTTGAATTAACAGAATTAGTTGAATTAATAGAACTAATAAGTGTTTAATGTTTCACCTATGAACATAGGAATGTCGTCTAACGACAAACACGATTTCATTATGTGCGAATACTGCGAAGACCAGCGCGGCCTGTGCGGCAGAAATTTTTTAGTTGATGATAGACGCTTCAACATCAAGCTGGATGAGAACTTCGAAGTGGATACAGTAAGTCACAACGACAAGTCTTTTTTCATAATTAAGCATGACTTATGCTTCATTTGCTTCAACTTTTAATTTTAATTTTTCACTATTCTACTAGCGTATCCCCTGCCATGCAAGAATTTTTGTCTTGGATAAGATAGGTTTCAGTCCTAACGAAATTATGGAGGTAAAAAGAGTTTACTTGAAGACCGAGCATGGTTATACCTTCAACGTCAAATTATACAATGCAGACACATACACCTATTTTGAATGCAAAACTTGGCAAGCACTATGCAAGGCTTATGCATTTGAGCCTGATATGGTTATCACCTTTGATATTCGTCCGGAAGATGATATTGAAGGTAATAGAGACATCTGGGTCGATGTGCAGACGCCTCCAGTTCTACCATTATGTGAGTTTATCAACCATATGTATGTCTTCGATATGAGATTATTTGAACCAGTTGAATAATTAATAGATCTCAATTTATATTGACAGCTTACTTCCAATCAAGCAAACATGTCCGGCGCTTGGTAGACAGGACCGTCCACTGTCCCGGGGCTGAACTAAACTGCGAGGAGACAAGTCATTATGTTTCATGGCTTGAGGATCTTGATGCTGTCAAGACAAAAAAAATTCCCGCACTTAGAAATGTTAGTACTCAAAACGTGCGACCAATAGTGTTCGTACTGAACTATGGTCACATATATTTAGGAAAGATGGTAAGATTTCTACTATTTCTCCTCAGTGCATCTTTTGCATACATTATTTTTTAAGCTAAACTTCATTGCTAGGTATGTTACTATACGATGTTCTTCAATAGATACTCCCGATGAATGTTGTGCCTGATTGGATCGAGACTAAAGGTACCATGAATATTGTTAGCTTACGGCCAAGATATCCTACAATGCACTTTAGTGCAATCAGGATTTCTAATAGCGAGGAATGCTTAATAGTAAAAGACTGGAGCAAAATTGTGAACGATCACAAAGAAGTACTAGGGGGCAGCAATCAGAAGCGCAACCCATGATTAGGAGACAGGTTCATCTGCATGCTCCAATATGATGAATCAGCAAAGCTATACATGTTCTATGCTATCTTACCTAAGAGAGAGCAGCAGGAGTGATTAATTAGCTAGTTCATGCTCTTAGTACTTGTCCTCTCATGTCCGTATTCTTTATCCTGAACTTAATCTCAAAGAGTGATTTGCTTTTGTGGTGTTACGAACGCTTATAATATCATTACCATGTTGAACTCGATGATATCTTTGCTTCTGGTACAAGTGAATGTTTCTTCTTTAAGCTAGTGTTGGTGGTGATTAGATAGAGGTAATGACTATATGTTGATTAAGTAGTGGTAATGAGACGACTATTATATGATGATTTTTAGCTAGCTATGAAAACTATTGTTGGTGATGATATATATGATGCAAGAGTTTTTATATTAATATGACGATGTTGATGATGAGTTATTATATCATTTATGGAAGAAACTGCATATTAGTTTCAACTTGATGGATTCTAGCTAAGTGATCAAGTATATGCCATATCCATATTACCTCGATCACTTAATTAGGTGATCAAGTATATATAATATGGATATGACATATAGTTGATGACTTAGCTAGGATTTAACAACTCATTATAATCTACGGTACATTCACCTAATGATTTAACAACTCATTATAATGTAAAACAATCACAAAATTAAATTGAAAACACAAAATAAAAATAAAAATAAAAATAAAAACCAACACACACCCAAACATTTTGTACCGGTTGGTGTTACCCTTTAGTACCGGTTCGTGCTGAACCGGTACTAAAGGGGGGGGGGCTTTAGTGCCCACAATTTAGTGCCAGTTACCGAACCGGCACTAAAGGGCCTTACGAACCGGTGCTATTGCCCGGTTCTGCACTAGTGTGAAGATGTTGATGGAGATTACCCTCTCCCGATGAGAGGAGCGTTGGTGATGATGATGGCAATGATTTCCCCCTCCGGGAGGGAAGTTTCCCCGGCAGAACAGCTCTGCCGGAGCTCTAGCTAGATTGGATCCGCCAAGGTTCCGCCTCGTGGCGGCGGAGTTTCGTCCCGAAAGGTTGCTTCTTTTTTTTCTCGACGAAAGACTTCATATAGGAGAAGATGGTCATCGGAGAGCCACCAGGGGGCCCACGAGGCAGGGGGTGCGCCCTAGGGGGGGCGCCCCCCACCCTCGTGAGAAGGGTGTGGGCCCCTGGTCTTCATCTTTGGCGAGGATTTTTCATTATTTATTATAAGGTGTTCCGTGGAGTTTTAGGACTTTTGGAGTTGTGCAGAATAGATCTCTAATATTTGCTCCTTTTCCAGCCCAGAATTCCAGCTGTCGGCATTCTCCCTCCTTATGTAAACCTTGTAAAATAAGAGAGAATAGCCATAAGTATTGTGACATAATGTGAAATAATAGCCCATAATGCAATAAATATCGATATAAAAGCATGATGCAAAATGGATGTATCAACTCCCCCAAGCTTAGGCCTCGCTTGTCCTTAAGCGAAAAGCCGAAATCGAAAAATATGTCCACATGTTTAGAGATGAAGGTGTCGATAAAAATGATCATTCTTATAACAACAACTTATATAATTTTTGTCTTATGATCTCTAATGCTAGAGTAATAATTCAATCATAATATCAAGTATGAATCGTAAACTTCATTGAAAACTAACAAACTATAATCTCGGTCATTGAAGCAATTGCAATTTATCATAACATAGGAAAGAGTCAATGTATAAGAGCTTTTCAGCAAGTCCACATACTCAACTATCATATAATTTTTCACAATTGCTGACACTCACGCAATACTTATGGGTGTGGAGTTTTAATCGGACATAGAGAAAGATAGGGGATTATAGTCTTGCCTCCCAAGGTTTTACCTCAAGGGTAATGTCAACAATAATAGTTCATGAAAAATCACATCCAATTGGCCATTTATACCGGGATCTTTCCAACATACTGTGCTTGCCAAAGGATAAAGTGTCAAAAGGAAGGGTGAAAATCACCATGACTCTTGCATAAGGTAGAAGATAATAATAAAATATAGGCCCTTCGCAGAGGGAAGCAGAGGTTGCCATGCGCTTTTATGGTTGGATGTACAAAATCTTAATGCGAAAGAACGTCACTTTATATTGCCCCTTGTGATATGAACCTTTATTATGCAGTCTGTCGCTCTTATTACTTCCACATCGTAAGATCGTATAAAGCTTATTTCTCCCACACCAATCAATCATACATATTTAGAGAGCAATTTTTATTGCTTTGCACCGACGACAACTTACTTGAAGGATCTTATTCAATCCATAGGTAGATATGGTGGACTCACATGGCAAAACTGGTTTAAGGGTATTTGGAAGCACAAGTAGTACCTCTACTTGGTGCAATGAATTTGGCTAGCATGAGGGGGAAAGGCAAGCTCAACATGTTGGAAGATCCAAGACAATATAATTTATCTCAGATGTAAGAAAACATCACCCATTACGTTGTCTTCCTTGTCCAATGTCAACTCTTTAGCATGTCATATTTTAATGAGTGCTCACGATCATAAAAGATGTCCAAGATAGTATATCTATATGTGAAGACCTCTCTTTCTTTATTACTTCCTATTAATTGCAACGATGACCAAAACTGTGCTTGTCAACTCTCAACAACTTTTGTTCATCATACTTTTTCTATGTGAGCTCATTACTCTCCATGAGATCCATATGATCTCTTTGTTTCTTTTTATTTCTTTCTCTTTTCCTTTATTCACTTAGGATCATGGCAAAACAATCAAGCCCTTGACTCAACACTAATCTTTATTATATAGCTCACGGACTCGATTACATAGAAGGATAATAAAGAAAAACTCACAACTAGATCATGCCACAAACTTTATTCTACTAGATCAAAATACTACTAATAAGATCGAAATAAGAAAACAGTAAAGATAGGAGTTGTGATACGATACCGGAGCACCTCCCCCAAGCTTGGCGGTTGCCAAGGGGAGTGCCCATACCCATGTGATTATGTCTCTCTTTTCAGGGATGGTGATGTGATGTTTTTGGCGATGATGCCCTTCAAAATACGATTCTCCTCCTCAAGATTTTTGACTTGCTGCTTGAGATCCATTATTTCCTTTCGGAGTTTTCCTGTAACAGCCAAAGCTCCCTGCACCCAAGGGTGTTGCATAGCTGCGGGAGAACCAGTGACATTCTTTTTCATATTCTCATAAGAAAGAAATCTAACATTGGAAGGTATAACCGAGTTTGGAATAGCTGAGCTCTGCAGTTCTCCCATTGCGAATCCAGCTTGGAAGCAAGAGGTGACTTCTTGATCCTCCATGGCATCTACCCTCATTAGGTCAGCCTCCATCTCTTCCTCCATTGCTGACCCAAAGTGGTCAGGGTCACTGTTTGCCCTTGGTTCCGGTGTCGGATTAGATACTCGGCTCTCCCCGACTGACTCTTGAGAAGACATCTTGCTCTAATCTGCAGCAGCAATAGCTCAAAACAAAAACAGAGGATTTTTGCGTGATACGAGAGTCAAAACCCCCGGGAGATTATGTAATGAATTTTTACCGACCAAAATACGTATCGTGCAAGAAAACGGAGTCCGGAAGGCACACGAGGTGCTCAGGAGGTAGGGGGCGCGCCCAGGAGGGTAGGGCGCGCCCTCCACCCTCGTGTCCTTCTCGAACTGCTACTTAATTTTCTATTTTTCTAAATATTCCAAAACGGAGAAATATTGCCTTAAAAATTGTTTTGGAGTGGATTTTCTTACCGTACCACATACCTATTCCTTTTCGGAGTTTGAAACGTTCTAGAAAGTGTCCCTTATGTATTCCTCCAGGGTTACGGTTTCAATAATATTGGTTTCAACATTTATGGGATTACCTGAGATATAATGTTTGATTCTTTGACCGTTTACCACCTTCGGATTTGTGCCTTCAAAGTTGTTGATTTTTATGGCACCGGAACAATAGACCTCCTCGATAACATAGGGGCCTTCCCATTTAGAGATAAGTTTCCTTTCAAAAAATCTTAAACGAGAGTTTTATAGCAATACATAATCACCTACATTAAACTCACGCTTTTGTATCCTTTTGTCATTCCATCTTTTAACCTTTTATTTAAAAAACTTGGCATTTTCATAAGCTTGGGTTCTCCATTCATCAAGTGAGCTAATATCAAATAACCTCTTTTCACTGGCAAGTTTGAAATCATAGTTGAGCTCTTTAATAGCCCAATATGCCTTATGTACTAGTTCGAGAGGTAAGTGACATGCGTTTCCATATACCATTTTATACGGAGACATACCCATAGGATTTTTATATGCAGTTCTATAGGCCCATAATGCATCGTCAAGTTTCTTGGACCAATTCTTTCTAGACCTATTGACAGTCTTTTGCAAAATTAATTTGAGTTCTCTATTACTCAATTCTACTTGACCACTAGACTGTGGGTGATACGGAGATGCAATTCTATGATTGACGTCATATTTAGCAAGCATTTTACGGAAAGCACCATGAATAAAATGTGAACCACCATCAGTCATTAAATATCTAGGGACTCGAAACCTCGGAAAAATAACTTCTTTAAGCATTTTAATAGAAGTGTTATGATCAACACTACTAGTTGGAATAGCTTCTACCCACTTAGTAATGTAATCAACAGGAACTAAAATATGTGTATATCCATTAGAGGCAGGAAAAGGTCCCATATAGTCAAAGCCCCAAACATCAAACGGTTCAATAACAAGTGAATAATTCATAGGCATTTCTTGACGTCTACTAATATTACCAATTCTTTGACATTCATCACAAGATAGGACAAACTTACGGGCATCCTTAAAGAGAGTAGGCCAATAAAAACCGGATTGCAATACCTTATGTGCAGTTCTATCTCCCGCGTGGTGTCCTCCATAAGTTTCGGAGTGGCACTTGCGTAGGATCTGTTCATGTTCATGCTCAGGTACACAACGTCTAATAACACCATCTACTCCTTCTTTATAAAGATGTGGGTCATCCCAAAAGTAATGTCTCAAATCATAGAAGAACTTTTTCTTTTGTTGGTATGTGAAGCTAGGTGGTATAAATTTAGCAACTATGTAATTAGCATAATCAGCATACCAAGGGGTACTACGAGAATGACATTTAATTGTTCATCAGGAAAACTATCATCAATAGGTAGTGGGTCATCAAGAACATTCTCTAACCTAGATAAGTTGTCTACAACGGGGTTTTCAGCTCCTTTTCTATCAACAATATGGAAATAAAATTCTTGTAGCAAGAGAACCCATCTAATAAGTCTAGGTTTAGCATCTTTCTTTTCCATAAGATATTTAATAGCGGCATGATCAGTGTGGATAGTTACTTTAGAATCAACAATATAAGGTCTAAACTTATCACAAGCAAATACAACTGCTAAAAGTTCTTTTTTAGTAGTAGCATAATTTCTTTGAGCATTGTCTAGAGTCTTACTAGCATAGTGGATAACATTTAATTTCTTATCAACTCTTTGCCCTAGAACAACAGCTACAGCATAATCACTAGCATCACACATAATTTCAAAGGGTAAATTCCAATCAGTTGGCTGAACAATAGGTGCAGAGACTAATGCTTTCTTAAGTATCTCAAATGCTTCTACACAATCATCATCAAAGACAAATGGTATATCTTTTTGTAATAAATTAGTCAGAGGCCGAGAAATTTTTGAGAAGTACTTAATGAACCTCCTATAAAATCCGGCGTGGCCAAGGAAACTTCTTATACCTTTGATGTCCTTGGGACATGGCATCTTTTCAATAGCATCAACCTTGGCTTTATCAACTTCAATACGTCTTTCAGAAACTTTATGCCCCAAGACAATACCTTCATTAACCATAAAGTGGCACTTTTCCCAATTCAAGACAAGATTAGTTTCTTCACATATCTGCAAAACTCGATCAAGATTGCTCAAGAAATTATCAAAAGAAGATCCATAGACGGAAAAGTCGTCCATGAAAACCTCACAAATCTTTTCACAAAAGTCAGAGAATATAGCCATCATGCATCTTTGAAAGGTAGCAGGTGCATTACATAAACCAAAAGGCTTACGTCTATAAGCAAAAGTACCAAAAGGGCATGTAAAAGTAGTCTTTGATTGATCTTTAGCCGACACAGGTATTTGAGAGAAACCAGAATAACCATCTAGAAAGCAGTAATGTGTATGTTTGCATAATATTTCTAGCATTTGATCGATAAAAGGTAAGGGGTAATGATCTTTCTTAGTAGCCTTATTTAATTTGCGGAAATCAGTTACCATCCTATAACCGGTAATAACTCTTTGTGGAATCAATTCATCTTTATCATTAGGAACAACAGTAATACCTCCCTTCTTAGGGACACAATGAACATGACTTACCCACTGACTATCAGCAACGGGATGAATTATACCTGCCTCTAGAAGCTTTAGTATTTCTTTTCTTACCACTTCTTTCATTTTAGGATTCACACGTCGTTGAGGATCACGAACTGGTTTGGCATCTACTTCCAAATTTATTTTATGTTGACATAGAGTGGGACTAATGCCCTTAAGATCATCAAGAGTATATCCAATAGCAGCACGGTGCTCCTTCAGAGTTTTCAATAATCTTTCTTCTTCATGCTCTGAAAGGTTAGCACTAATAATAACAAGATATATCTTCTTTTCATCAAGATAAGCATATTTAAGATTATCAGGCAACGATTTAAGCTCAAACACGGGATCGCCCTTAGGTGGAGGAGGATCCCCTAGGATTTCAACAGGCAAATTGTGTTTTAGTATAGGTTCTTGTTTAAAGAATACTTCATCTATTTCCCTTCTTTCATTAATAAACATATCATTCTCATGGTCTAGCAAATATTGTTCTAAAGGATCATTAGGAGGTACAGCAATAGAAGCAAGACCAATAATTTCATCCTTACTAGGCAATTCTTCTTCACGGTGTTGTTTACTAAATTTAGAGAAATTAAACTCATGAGTCATATCATCCAAGCCAATAGTAACAACATTCTTTCACAGTCTATCCTAGCATTAACTGTATTCAAGAAGGGTCTACCAAATATAATGGGACAAAACTTATCTTGTGGGGAACTAAGAACAAGAAAATCAACATGATATTTAGTTTTCCCGCACAAGACTTCAACATCTCTGACAATTCCCATTGCTGAAATAGTATCTCTATTAGCAAGTTTAATTGTGACATCAATATCTTCTAACTCAACAGGTGCAATTTCATGCTTGATTTCTTTATACAAGTCATAAGTTATAACACTAGCACTAGCACCCATATCACATAAGCCATGATAACAATGATCTCCTATTTCAGCAGAAATAACAGGCACGCCTACCACAGGTCTATGTTTATCTTTAGCACAAGGTTTAGCAATTCTAGCAGTTTCACCGCAGAACTGAATAAATTGCCCATTAATATTATCAGACAAGAGCTCTTTAACAATAGCAATATTAGGTTCAACTTTAACTTGCTCAGGAGGTGTATATGTTTTAATATTGCTTTTACAAACCACAGTTGAAGCTTTAGCATGATCCTTTATCCTAACAGGGAAAGGTGGTTTCTCAACATAAGAAGTAGGAACAATAGGACCATCATAAGTGACAGTCTTTTCTTCAACTTTAATAGGTGCAGCAACTTTTACTTCTATGGGAGGATGATATTTAAACCACTTCTCCTTAGGGAGATCAACATAAGTAGCAAAATATTCACAGAAAGAAGCTACTATCTCAGAATCAAGTCCTTATTTAGTGCTAAACTTACGGAAAACATTGGTATCCATGAAAGATTTAACACAATCAAACTTTGGTGTCATACCTGACTCCTTACCATTGTTGAGGTCCCAATCTTCAGAGTTGCGTTTAATTCTATCCAATAAATCCCATTTGAATTCAATAGTCTTCATCATAAAAGAGCCAGCACAAGTAGTATCAAGCATGGTGCGATTGTTATCAGAAAGCCGATCATAAATTTTTTGAAGAATTGTTTCTCTTGGAAGCTCATGATTGGGGCACGAATATAACATTGATTTAGGCCTCCCCCAAGCTTGAGCGATGCTTTCTCCTTCGCGAGGCCAAAAATTATATATATAATTGCGATCACGATGAACAACATGCATAGGGTAATACTTTTGATGAAATTCCAATTTCAATCTTCTATAGTTCAATGATCCCATATCATCACATAGCCTATACCATGTCAATGTGTCTCCCTTAAAAGATAAAGGGAAGACCTTCTTCTTAGCAACATCATCGGAAATACCTGCAAGCTTAAATAATCCACAAACTTCATCCACATATATTAGGTGTTCATCAGGATGCTTTGTTCCATCTCCTGTAAAAGGATTAGCTAGCAGTTTTTCTATTATACTCGAAGGATACTCATAAGGAATTTCATTTTCAATAGGTTCAGTAGGTTGAGGAGCAACTCTTTGCTCTACTGGTCGGGGTGAAGATACCCCGAACAAGCCCCTCAGAGGATTACTTTCCATAGTAACAAGTGACAGTAAATTTCAGCACACTATATAAATTTTTCCTTACCAAATTCCACCTACCAAAGGCGCTTCACTCCCCGGCAACGGCGCCAGAAAAGAGTCTGGATGACCCACAAGTATAGGGGATCTATCATAGTCCTTTTGATAAGTAAGAGTGTCGAACCCAACGAGGAGTAGAAGGAAATGAAAAACGGTTTTCAGCAAGGTATTCTTTGCAAGTACTGCAATAAGTGGTAATAGATAGTTTTGTAATGAGATAATTTGTAACGAGCAACAAGTAACAAAAGTAAATAAAGTGCAGCAAGGTGGCCCAATCCTTTTTGTAGCAAAGGACAAGCCTGGACAAACTCTTATATAAGGAAAAGCGCTCCCGAGGACACATGGGAATATCATCAAGCTAGTTTTCATCTCGTTCATATGATTCGCGTTCGGTACTTTGGTAATTTGATATGTGGGTGGACCGGTGCTTGGGTGCTGTTATTACATGAACAAGCATCCCACTTATGATTAACCTCTATTGCAAGCATCCGCAACTACAACAAAAGTATTAAGGTAAACCTAACCATAGCATGAAACATAGGGATCCAAATCAGCCCATACAAAGCAACGCATAAACTAGGGTTTAAGCTTCTGTCACTCTAGCAACCCATCATCTACTTATTACTTCCCAATGCCTTCCTCTAGGCCGAAATAATGGTGAAGTGTTATGTAGTCGACGTTCACATAACACCACTAGAGGCTAGACAACATACATCTCATCAAAACATCGAACGAATACCAAATTCACATGACTACTAATAGCAAGACTTCTCCCTTGTCCTCAGGAACAAACGTAACTAATCACAAAGCATAAACATGTTCATAATCAGAGGGGTATTAATATGCATAAAGGATCTGAACATATGATCTTCCACCAATTAAACCAACTAGCATCAACTACAAGGAGTAATTAACACTACTAAGAACCTACTAGCACCAATCCCGGACTTGAAGACAAGAATCGGATACATGAGATGAACTAGGGTTTTGAGATGAGATGGTGCTGATGAAGATGTTGATGGAGATTTCCCTCTCTCGATGAGAGGAGCGTTGGTGATGATGATGGCGATGATTTCCCCGTCCAGGAGGGAAGTTTCCCCGGCAGAACAGCTCTGCCGGAGCTCTAGGTTGGATCCACTAAGGTTCCGCCTCGTGGCGGCGGAGTTTCTCCCGAAAGGTTGCTTCTTATTTTTTTTCTCGGAGAACGACTTCATATAGGAGAAGATGGTCATCGGAGAGCCACCAGGGGGCCCACGAGGCAGGGGGCGCGCCCTAGGGGCGTGGGGGGTGGGGGGCGCCCCCACCCTCGTGAGAAGGGTGTGGGCCCCCTGGTCTTCATCTTTGGCGAGGATTTTTCATTATTTATTATAAGGTGTTCCGTGGAGTTTCAGGACTTTTGGAGTTGTGCAGAATAGGTCTCTAATATTTTCTCCTTTTCCAGCCCAGAATTCCAGCTGTCGGCATTCTTCCTCCTTATGTAAACCTTGTAAAATAAGAGAGAATAGCCATAAGTATTGTGACATAATGTGAAATAACAGCCCATAATGAAATAAATATTGATATCAAAGCATGATGCAAAATGGACGTATCAAAGATCTAGTAGTAAAAGGTTCATGCGATTGAAGAAATTACTGTCTTGAGTGGAAAGATGGATGAACTTATGAAATTATTTGCTAATAAGAGTGTTTCTTCCGACCCTGATGATATGCCTTTGTCTACCTTGATTGAGAATAATAATGAATCTATGGATGTGAACTTTGTTGGTAGGAACAATTTTGGTTACAACGCTTATAGAGGAAACTTTAATCCTAGGCCGTATCCTAGTAATTCCTCTAATAATTATGGCAATTCCTACAACAACTCTTATGGAAATTTTAATAAGATGCCCTCTGATTTTGAGACTAGTGTTAAAGAGTTTATGATTTCTCAAATTAATTTCAATGCTTTGCTTGAAGAAAAATTGCCTAAGATTGATGAATTGGCTAGGAACGTGGACAGAATTTCTCTTGATGTTGATTCTTTGAAAATTAGACCTACTCGACCTAAGTATGATATCAATGAGTCTCTTAAAGCCATGAGAATTTCCATTGATGAGTGCAAAGAAAGAACCGCTAGGATGCGTGCTAAGAAAGATTGCTTTGTGAAAGCGTATTCTTCTAGTTTTTATGAGAATAAAGATGAAGATTTAAAAGTTATTGATGTGTCTCCTATTATATCTTTGTTTTGCAATATGAATCCTTATAATGATGTTACTTGAGATGAGTCAACTTTAGTTAGAAGGCGTCCCAAAAATTCGGAGTTTTTAGATCTTCATGCAAAAATTGGTAAAAGTGGGATTGAAGAGGTCAAAACTTTAGATATCAATGAACCCACTATTTTGGATTTCAGGGAATTTAATTATGACAATTGCTCCTTAATATATTGTATTTCCTTGTTGCAATCCGTGCTAAATTTGCCTCATGCTTATAGTCAAAATAAAGCTTTTACCAAACATATCGTTGATGCTTTGATGCAATCTTATGAAGAAAAACTTGAGTTGGACGTTTCTATCCCTAGAAAAAACTTTATCATGAGTGGGAACCTACTATTAAAGTTAAATTAGAGATAATGAATGCTATGTTTTGTGTGATTTGGGTGCTAGTGTTTCCACGATTCCAAAAACTTTGTGTGATTTGCTAGGTTTCCGCGAATTTGATTATTGTTCTCTAAACTTGCACCTTGCGGATTCCACTATTAAGAAACCTATGGGAAGAATTAATGATGTTCTTATTGTTGCAAATAGGAACTATCTGCCCGTAGATTTCATTGTACTTGATATAGATTGCATCCCTTCATGTCCTATTATTTTTGGTAGACCTTTCCTTATAACGATTGGTGCAATTATTGATATGAAGGAAGGAAATATTAGATTCCAATTTCCGTTAAGGAAAGGTATGGCACACTTTCCTAGAAAGAAATAAAATTACCTTATGAATCTATTATGAGAGCCACTTATGGATTGGCTACCAAAGATGACAATACCTAGATCTATCCTTGTTTTTATGCCTAGCTAAGGGCGTTAAACGATACCACTTGTTGGGTGTCAACCCAATTTTATTTTAGTTTTTTGCTTTTTGCTCCTGTTTAGGAATAAATCTTCGATCTAGCCTCTGGTTAGATTTGTTTTTGTGTTTTAATTAGTGTTTGTGCCAAGTGAAACCTACAGGATCTTCTTGGATTATAGTTATTTGATCGTGCTGAAAATTCCAGAAACTTTCTGTTCACGAAAACAATTGTTAAAAATCACCAGAACGTGATAAAATACTGATTCCAATTGCAGCAGATCAATAAACAAAATATTTAGGTTTTCCTATTTTGGTAGAAGTTTTAGAGTTCCAGAAGTTGGCGTTACAGACCGTTCTGTTTTTGACAAATTCTGTTTTTCGTGTGTTGTTTGCTTATTTTGATGAATCTATGGCTAGTAAAATAGTTTATAAACCATAGAGAAGTTAGAATACAGTAGTTTTAACAGCAATATAAATAAATAATTAGTTTAATACAGTACCTTGAAGTGGTGTTTTGTTTTCTTTCGCTAACGGAGCTCACGAGGTTTTCTGTTAAGTTTTGTCTTGTGAAGTTTTCAAGTTTTGGGTAAGGATTTGATGGATTATGGAACAAGGAGTGGAAAGAGCCTAAGCTTGGGGATGCCCAAGGCACCCCAAGGTAAATCCAAGGACACCAAAAAGCCAAAGCTTGGGGATGCCCCGGAAGGCATCCCCTCTTTCGTCTTCGTCCATCGGTAACTTTACTTGGAGCTATATTTTTATTCACCACATGATATGTGTTTTCCTTGGAGTGTCTTGTATGATTTGAGTCTTTGCTTTTAGTTTACCACAATCATCCTCGCTGAATAAACTTTTGAGAGAGACACACATGATTCGGAATTTATTAGAATACTCTATGTGCTTCACTTATATCCTTTGAGTTATATAGTTTTTGCTCTAGTGCTTCACTTATATCTTTTAGAGCATGGCGGTGGTTTGTTTTATAGAAACTATTGTTCTCTCATGCTTCACTTATATTATTTTGAGAGTCCTACAAAACAGCATGGTATTTTGCTTTATGGTGAAATTAGTCCTAATATGATAGGCATCCAAGATTAGTAAAAAATTTCTTATAAGTGCGTTGAATACTAAGAGAAGTTTGATGCTTGATAATTGTTTTGAGATATGAAGATGGTGATATTAGAGTCATACTAGTTGAGTGGTTATGAATTTGAGAAATACTTGTGTTAAAGTTTGTGATTCCCGTAGCATGAACGTATGGTGAACCATTATGTGATGAAGTCGGTGCATGATTTATTTATTGATTGTCTTCCTTATGAGTGGTGGTCCGGGACGAGCGGTGGTCTTTTCCTACCAATCTATCCCCCTAGGAGCATGCACGTAATACTTTGTTTTGATAACTAATAGATTTTTGCAACAAGTATATGAGTTCTTTATGACTAATGTTGAGTCCATGGGTTATATGCACTCTTATCCTTCCGCCATTGCTATCCTCTCTACTACCATGCACTTTTCACTGGTATCATACACCCACCATATACCTTCCTCAAAACAGCCACCATACCTACCTATCATGGCATTTCCATAGAAATTCCAAGATATATTGCCATGCAACTTACCACAGTTCTGTTTACTATGACACGCTCCATCATTGTCATATTGCTTTGCATGATCATGTAGTTGACATCGTATTTGTGGCAAAGCCACCATTCATTATATTCATACATGTCACTCTAGATTCTTTGCATATCCCAGTACACCGCCGGAGGCATTCATATAGAGTCATATTTTGTTCTAAGTATTGAGTTGTAATACTTGAGTTGTAAGTAAATAAAAGTGTGATGATCATCATTATTAGAGCATTGTCCCAAGTGAGGAAAGGATGATGAAGACTATGATTCCCCCACAAGTCGGGATGAGACTCCGGACTACAAAAAAAAAGAGGCCATAAAAAAAAGAGAAAAGGCCCAACAAAAAAATGAGAGAAAAGAGAGAAGGGACAATGCTACTATCATTTTCCATACTTGTGTTTCAAAGTAGCACCATGATCTTTATGATAGAGAGTCTCTTGTTTTGTCACTTTCATATACTAATGGGAATTTTTCATTATAGAACTTGGCTTATATATTCCAATGATGGGCTTCCTCAAATTTCCCTAGGTCTTCGTGAGCAAGCAAGTTGGATGCACACCCACTTAGTTTTCATTATTGAGCTTTCATCCACTTATAGCTCTAGTGCATCCGCTGCATGGCAATCCCTACTCATTCGCATTAATATCTATTAATGGGCATCTCCATAGCCCGTTAATACGCCTAGTTGATGTGAGACTATCTTCTCCTTTTTGTCTTCTCCACAACCACCATTCTATTCCACCACTACAAGAAACCTGTTAATCCATGACAGATTTCTGGTGACGTTATGAAAATCTGTCACAGTTGATGACAGTTTTCTCTCGTCCGTCATAGAAATCGTCACCAATTAGCAAAATGCGAATGTGCCTAGAAACGAAACGAAGCCCATATGGTATTCTTTTTTTTTTCTGGAGATCATGTGTTTTAAATTTTAATGGTAAAAATGCAATCAAGACATGATCCCAAGATCTCTTGGGTTAAGAGACTAGCGTGTGACGATTATACTAGTTAAAAAATGTGTGCCATGGATCGGACCGTGCACCTCTCACCTACTTGAATAGTTCAATACTAGTTGGTCAAGAAAATCGTGGTATAAATAAAGCTTTGCACTCTTACACAACAACTAGTTTGCACTCCTACACAACAACTATACATATATAATATGTGACTACAAAATTTAATTCATTTTTACTCAAAGAAAAAATGAATATAATTTTGTAATTTCATCTATATGGGAACCAACATATAGTCTAACTTATTCACTATAAAACCGTCATGATCGTGTGACGGACTGCTGCTGCTTGTTTTGAAAAGGAAGCGAACCTTATCTATCTCTCAAAAAAAAGAAAGCGAGCCGCCCCTGCTGATGTGGCGATCCAGTGTGAGCGAAAACTCGCGCTATGATTGGTTGAACAAACCCTCCCTCGGATCGCAGATCTAAACCGTCTGCTCCTCAGAGATCCAACGGGTAGCAAACCTCCCCTCTTTCCCGTCACTTCTTCAGCCCACCCACCCGCAATCTTCGCACCTGAACAGCGTCCCCACACCGTCCTTCGAGCAGCGACCGCACCATCCCCACCTCCTTCCTGCTGCTAGCCCGCCATACCCACCTCCTCCCCTCCTGGATCTTCCCCGTCGTGCACAAATCCCCCTGTTCCGACGCCTCCCCTCCGTACCCAGATACTCCTCAACCGGCGTGCCGCACTGCGCCGCCGTAGTGTCCTCTCCTCTGGCCAGATCCCACTGAGATCCGTGAGTCAACGGCAACCGTGGGCGAATCACGACGCGGCTGCTGGCGTCCTCCCTCCATGCACGCTATGGTAACCAACACCATCCCCTTCCCTCACTGCCTCCTCTGCCCCTTTTTATTCCCACCAGCCGATCCAGCCCCTAAAGCATGATCTAGTGCATGCGACGGCGGTCTCGTCGATGCAGGTCCTCGCCATGTCGCTGCAGGGAGCGAGCGACCCCGTCGCAGATCAGCCACCGGGGACAGCTGTCGGGGATGCGCCGTGCTGAGACGCTGCCATCCTTCATCGTGATGGGGCCCGCATCCGTTGCCTACGTAGTCCTCACCGCCGGATTCTCCATCGACCGCAACAGGCTATGAGCCGCTCGCCCCAACAGATCTCTCCTCCTCTCTACTTTGGATTTTTTAGGCTGTCTTAAGGTTTGTTGACGCGCAGGAAATGTCAAGCATGGATTGAACGAGGTATTGACGGATAAGGTTCTCTCTTCAATGACTTCGGCGGGGATGGCCGGATCTGCGTCCAGAAATCTGCGGAGTGACCATGCCCTTTTCAGAATTAGTGTAGGTTGTATTTATTTTTAGTTCTTGTGTTTTGCTGGTCCTTGACAGATGTACTCTCCGAAAATATGTGTAGTTCTAAGTTTTTTGTGTAGTGTTTTGTGCAGTTTATTTGTGTAATTTTTGGAAAATGTGTACTGGCTCAGAATTTGAGCGGAAGAAGAAGAGAAATGAGATGGGCCAACCGCTGAGATTTGTGTTAGTTAGCCTTGGAAAGACCTAAAATTTAACGGGCCAAAATTCCAATTGGGCTGAATACTACATGAGTGTTTATCTTAGATGGATATGAAATTTAGCTGAGCCAAAATTCTTATTCGGCCGATTACTTCATGGGCTGCCACGTCAGATCCATGTCAGATTCTGATGTGGCACACAAGTTAACGCCGTTATGAGCTTGCTAGTTAAGTGCCATTCATGACGGCCAAGGACCGTCATGGGTCATGACGGTTTTGGATGATCCGTCATGGAGTGTGCGGTTGTCAAATTATGACGCGATATACATGATGGATTTTAGATCCGTCACGTGTACCCTTCCATGATGGTTTTGCACATGTCTGTGACGGATCCAGACCGTCATGTATTAACAGAATTCTTGTAGTGCACCTATAGTGCTATATCCATGGCTCACACTCATGTATTGCGTGAAGATTGAAAAGTTTGAGAACACCGAAAGTATGAAACAATTGCTTGGCTTGTCATCGGGGTTGTGCATGATTTAAATATTTTGTGTGGTGAAGATAGAGCATAGCCAGAAAATATGATTTTGTAGGGATAACTTTCTTTGGCCATGTTATTTTGCGAAGCCATGATTGCTTTATTAGTATGCTTGAAGTATTATTACTTTTATGTCAATATTAAACTTTTATCTTGAATCTTTTGGATCTGAATATTCATACCACAAATAAGAGAATTACATTAAAAATTATGCTAAGTAGCATTCCACATAAAAAAAATTGTTTTTATCATTTACCTACTGGAGGACGAGCAGGAATTAAGCTTGGGGATGCTTGATACGTCTCCAACATATCTATAATTTTTGATTGTTCCATGCTATTATATATCCTGTTTGGATGTTTAATGGGCTTTATAATACAGTTTTATATTATTTTTGGGACTAACCTATTAACCGGAGGCCCAGCTCGAATTGCTGTTTTTTTCCTATTTCAGTGTTTCGAAGGAAAGGAATAAAACCTCCGGGAACGTGATTTTCGGAACAAACGTGATCCAGAGGACTTGGAGTGGACGTTAAGAAACAAACGAGGAGGCCACGAGGCAGGGGGCGCGCCTATACCCTGGGCGTGCCTTCCACCCTCGTGGGCCCCTCGTAGTTCTCCTGACCAACCTCCTTTGCCTATATATACTCATATACCCTGGAAACATCAGATACGGAGCCAAAACCATATTTCCACTGCAGCAACCCTCTGTACCCATGATATCCCATCTTGGGGCCTTTTCCGGCGCTCTGCCGGAGGGGGCATTGATCACGGAGGGCTTCTACAACAACACCATAGCCTCTCCGATAATGTGTGAGTAGTTTACCTCAGACCTTCGGGTCCATAGTTATTAGCTAGATGGCTTATTCTCTCTCTTTGGGTCTCAATACAAAGCTCTCCTCGATTCTCTTGGAGATCTATTTGATGTAACTCTTCTTTTCTGGTGTGTTTATCGAGATTCGATGAATTGTGGGTTTATGATCAAGATTATCTATGAACAATATTTGAATCTCCTCTGAATTATTTTATGTATGATTGCTTATCTTTGCAAGTCTCTTCGAATTATCAGTTTGGTTTGGCCTACTAGATTGACCTTTTCTGCAATGGGAGAAGTGCTTAGCTTTGGGTTCAATCTTGCGGTGCTCGATCCCAGTGACAGTAGGGGAAACGACACGTATTGTATTGTTGCCATCGAGGATAAAAAGATGGGGTTTATATCATGTTGCATGAGTTTATCCCTCTACATCATATCATCCTGCTTAAAGCGTTACTCTATTCTTATGAACTTAATACTCTAGATGCATGATGGATAGCGGTCGATGTGTGCAGTAATAGTAGTAGATACAGGCAGGAGCCGGTCTACTTGTCACGGACGTGATGCCTATATACATGATCATACCTAGATATTCTCATAACTAAGCTCAATTCTATCAATTGCTCGATAGTAATTTGTTCACCCACCGTAATACTTATGCTATCTTGAGATAAGCCACTAGTGAAACCTATGCCCCCCGCGTCTATTTTCCATCATATTAATCTCCCGTCAACAAACTATTTCTATTACCGTTTACCTTGCAATCTTTACTTTTACTCTTTGTCATAAAAATACCAAAAAATATTATTTTATCATCTCTATCAGATCTCACTCTCGTAAGTGACCGTGAAGGGATTGACAACCCCTTTATCGCGTTGGCTGCGAGGTTCTTATTTGTTTTTGTAGGTGCGTGGGACTCGAGCATGGTCTCCTACAGGATTGATACCTTGGTTCCCAAAAACTGAGGGAAATACTTACGCTACTTTACTGCATCACCCTTTCCTCTTGAAGGGAAAACCAACGCAGTGCTCAAGAGGTAGCATCTGTCTGTAATTAATAACCCCAAAATGATAGTAGTAAATCGGTAAGAGACATCATAGATCGCACCATATCAAATAAAGTACGGTTACGATGTTTGGACACACCATTACGCTGTGGTGTTCCAGGTGGCATGAGTTGTGAAACTATTCCACATTGTTTTTAAATGAAGGCCAAACTCGTAACTCAAGTATTTGCCTCCGCGATCAGATCGTACAAACTTTACTTTCTTCTTATGATGATTCTCCACTTCACTCTGAAATTCTTTGAACTTTTCAAATGTTTCAGACTTGTGTTTCATTAAGTAGATATGCCCATATCTTCTCATATCATCTGTGAAGGTCAGACAATAATGATACCCGACGTGAGCCTCAACACTCATTGGACCACATACATCGTATCTATTATTTACAATAAGTCAGTTGCTCGCTCCTTTGTT
>NC_057812.1:720903716-720908318 GCF_018294505.1 Triticum aestivum | reverse complement strand
CAACACTAATCCCTAAGGTAGAGGGAGTGTGCGATGGTGATCTTATCAACCTTGGAATCACTTCCAACACACATCGTCACTTCGCCCTCAGCCAGTCTCTGTTCACTTTGCAACTCCCGTTCGAGTTACTACTCTTTAGCAACTGAACCAGTATCAAATACTGAGGGGTTTCTATAAACACTAGTAAAGTACACATCAATAACATGTATATCAAATATACCTTTGTTCACTTTGCCATCCTTCTTATCCGCCAAGTATCTAGGGCAGTTCCACTTCCAGTGACCATTTCCTTTGCAATAGAAGCACTCAGTTTCAGGCTTGGGTCTAGCTTTGGGATTCTTCATGTGAGTGGCAACTTTCTTGCCATTATTCTTGCAGTTCCCTTTCTTTCCCTTTCCCTTTCTACCTTTGCTGATTTCAGCATCGCGAAGAGCTGGGGGGATCGTTTTCGTCATCCCTTGCATATTATGGTTCATCACGAAGTTCCATTAACTTGGTGATAGTGACTAGAGAACTCTGTCAATCACAATCTTATCTAGAATATTAACTCCCACTTGATTCAAGCGATTGTAGTACTCAGACATTCTGAGTGCATGCTCACTAGTTGCGCTATGCTCCTCCATCTTGTAGGCAAAATACTTGTCAGAGGTCTCATACCTCTTGACATGGGTACGAGTCTGAAATACCAATTTGAACTCTTGGAACATCTCATATGCTCCATGTCGTTCAAAGAATTTTTGAAGTCCCGGGTCTAAGCCGTAAATCATGGTGCACTAAACTATCAAGTAGTCATCATACCGAGCTTGTCAAAAATTCATAACGTCAGCATCTGCTCCTGCAATAGTTCTGTCACCTAGCGATGCATCAAGGACATAATACTTCTTTGCAGCAATGAAGATAATCCTCAGATCACGGACCTAGTCCGCATCATTGATACTATCATCTTTCAACTTAGTTTTCTCTAGGAACATATCATAAATAAAACGGGGAAGATATACGCGAGCTATTGATCTACAACATAGATATGCAAATACTATCTGGACTAAGTTCTTGATAAATTAAAGTTCAATTAATCATATTACTTAAGAACTCCCACTTAGATAACATCCTTCTAGTCATCTAAATGATCACGTGATCCAAATCATCTAAGCCATGTCCGATCATCACGTGAGATGGAGTAACTTTCAATGGTGAAGATCACTATGTTTATCATATCTACTATACGATTCACGTTCGACCTTTCGGTCTTAGTGTTCCGAGGCCATATCTGCATATGCTAGACTCGTCAAGTTTAACTCGAGTATTCTGCATGTGCAAAACTGGCTTGCACCCATTGTATGTGAACGTAGAGCTTATCACACCCAATCATCACGTGGTGTCTTAGCACGAAGAACTGTCGCAACGGTGCATACCCAGGGAGAACACTTATACCTTGAAATTTTAGTAAGGGATCATCTCATAATGCTACCATCGTACTAAGCAAAATAAGATGCATAAAAGATAAACATCACATGCAATCAAAATATGTGACATGATATGGTCATCATCATCTTCTGCCTTTGATCTCCATCTCCAAAGTACCATCATGATCTCCATCGTCACCGGCATGACACCACGATCTCCATCATCTTGATCTTTATCAATGTGTCGTCACATGGTCGTCTCGCCAACTATTGCTTTTGCAACTATTGCTATCGCATAGCGATAAAGTAAAGCAATTATATGGCGCTTGCATCTTATGCAATAAAGAGACAACCATAAGGCTCCTGCCAGTTGCCAATAACTTTAACAAAACATGATCATCTGATACAACAATTTATATATCATCACGTCTTGACCATATCACATCACAGCAAGCCCTACAAAAACAAGTTAGACGTCCTCTACTTTGTTGTTGCAAGTTTTACGTGGCTGCTACGGGCTTCTCGGAAGAACCGTTCTTACCTACGCATCAAAACCACAACGATTTTTCATCAAGTGTCATGTTTTAACCTTCAATAAGGATCGGGCATAGTCAAACTTGATTCAACTAAAGTTGGAGAAACAGACACACACTAGCCACCTGTGTGCGAAGCACGGCGGTAGAACCAGTCTCATGAACGCAGTCATATAATGTCGGTCTGGGCCGCTTCATCCAACAATACCGCCGAATCAAAGTATGACGTGCTGGTAAGAAGTATGACTATTATCGCCCACAACTCTTTGTGTTCTACTCATGCATATAACATCTACGCATAGACCTGGCTCGGATGCCACTTTTGAGGAACATAGTATTTCAAAAATTTCCTACGATCATGCAAGATTTATCTAGGAGAAGCATAGGAACGAGCATGGAGAGTGTGTCCACGTACCCTCGTAGACTGAAAGCGGAAGCGTTTAGTAACGCGGTTGATGTAGTCGAATGTCTTCGCGATCCAACCGATCCAAGCACCGAACGTACAACACCTCCGCGTTCAGCTCACGTTCAGCTTGATGACGTCCCTCGAGCTCGTGATCCATTTGAGGCCGAGGGAGAGTTCCGTCAGCACGACGGCGTGGTGATGGTGATGATGAAGTTACCGGCGCAGGGCTTCACATAAGCACTACGACGATATGACCGAGGTGTGTAACTGTGGACCGGGGCACCACACACGTCTAAGACAAATCTTGAGTACCTTTGGGTTTCTCCCCTCCCCCGTCTATAAAGGAGGGAGGGAGGAGGCGGCCGGCCTAGGGGGCGCGCCAAACATAGGGAGTCCTATTAGGACTCCCAAGTCCTAGTAGGATTCCCTTTCCTATTCGGAGTAGGAGAGAAGGAAAGAGAGGGAGAGGGAGAAGGAAAGGGGGGGCGCCCCCACCCCTTGTCCAATTCGGTTTGGTAAAGTGGGAGGCGCGCGCCACCTCTTGTCCCTTCTCCCATTTCTCTACTAAAGCCCAATAAGGCCCATTACTTCTCCCGGCGAATTCCCGTAACTCCCCGGTACTCCAAAAATACCTGAATCACTCGGAACCTTTCCGATGTCCGAATATAGCCTTCCAATATATGAATCTTTACCTCTTGACCACTTAGAGACTCCTCGTAATGTCCGTGATCTCATCCGGAAATCCAAACAAACTTCGGTCATCAAATCACATAACTCATACAAATCGTCATTGAACGTTGAGCATGCGGACCCTACGGGTTCGAGAACTATGTATACATGACCGAGACTCATCTTTGGTCAATAACAAATATCGGAACCTGGATGCTCATATTGGCTCCTACATATTCCACGAAGATCTTTATCGGTCAAACCGCATAACAACGTACGTTGTTCCCTTTGTCATCGGTATGTTACTTGCCCGAGAATCGATCGTCGGTATCCTCATACCTAGTTCAATCTCGTTCCCGTCAAGTCTCTTTACTCGTTCCGTAATGCATCATCCCGTAACGAACTCATTATTTACATTGCTTGCAAGGTTTATAGTGATGTGCATTACTGAGAGGGCCCAGAGATACCTCTACGATACACGGAGTGACAAATCATAATCTTGATCTATGTCAACCCAACAAACACCTTCGGACACACCTGTAGAGCATCTTTATAATCACCCAGTTACGTTGTGACGTTTGATAGCACACAAGGTGTTCCTCCGGTATTCGGGAGTTGCGTATCTCATAGTCAGACGAACATATGTATAAGTCATGAAAAAAGCAATAGCAATAAAACTAAATGATCATTTATGCTAAGCTAATGGATTGGTCTTGTCGATCACATCATTCTCCTAATGATGTGACCCCGTTCATCAAATGACAATAGTCTATGGTTAGGAAACTTAACCATCTTTGATTAACGAGCTAGTCTAGTAGAGGCATACTCGGGACACTTTGTTTTGTTTATGTATTCACACATGTATCAAGTTTCCGGTTAATACAATTCTAGCATGAATAATAAACATTTATCAATGATATAAGGAAATAAAATAATAACTTTATTATTGACTCTAGGACATATCCATTAAAATTTCATCAAAAAATCTTGCAACCAATCCCGGCAGCAACGTGCACGATATCATTTAGTATTAATATGTTGGAAGAGAAAGGAATAGCAAAAGAGATGGTTTTCCCTTTCTTGGCTAAGAGATGAGGTATAGTTACATATTTTTGGAAACAGAGACACGCCACCCATGGGCCGGCAAACTGTGCCCATCCCCATCATGCCAGAGCACATGACGCCTGCCCCCAATGCCCAGCAGCCTGCGCGCGGTCCCGTCTTCCAAGAGCACACATAGCACGCTCTCGTCACGCCGCAGCCTGCGCCTGGCCGCTTGGTCTTTGGGTTTGAGTTGGAGGTTGAAGTCCTTCTGTCCCCGACATGCACGAGCGGGCAGAGAAGGAGCACGCATGCGAGCGCGTCGAGTTAGCCAACACCACCCACGGTAACACCGAACGTGCTGAGTGCGTCCCCGCTGCATGCCATTTTGTAGCCGTATTCGAGGATGCCATGGGCCGCGAAGCGGGCATGAGTCGATCAAAGCGGTGGAGGTGTTTGTTGGCCACATGGATCACTTGTGCAGAACCGGGCTATATCACTGGTTCGTAAGTCCCTTTAGTGCAGGTTCTGTAACCAGCACTAAAAGGTG
>NC_057812.1:720902198-720903084 GCF_018294505.1 Triticum aestivum | reverse complement strand
TCAACTTGAATGACTAACAAGATCCAGTGGTAACTGCATGTGCATACGTTTGCATGTATAAATTAAGCGGGCATGTGCATAACACTCATCAACTACCCTAAACCCTATACACTTATTAACATCTACTCCCTCCGTTCCAAAATACTTGACCCCCACTTGTCTACATATAGATGTATCTATACTTGTTTAGTGTCTAAATACATCCATCTCTAGACAAATGAAAGTCATCTAATTTGGAACGGAGGGAGTAGCTAGTAAGCAAAAAGATAATTTGTAGTACAAGATAGTGTCACTCACCGGAAGTTGTAAAGAAGTAGTATATCTCGATTGATATTGAGGCACTCCAAGAACTCTAACATGTTTTTCTCTACGTCTGCTCAATACCATTCATATGTCCATGTCTCTTCATTCATGGTATTTGGGTCAATGAACCCAATGCCACAGCGTCCAGCTTTTTTCATTTCATACATCCTCATCCTTCATAATACCACAAAAATGCAAAAAATAGTTATAGAAGTGAATATACCACATCCGAATCATAACCCAGACGAGGGCCGACGCGAACGGATTTCAAAACCATGGCACTATGTATAACAAACAACCTACTGGTAAGATAATTATACGAGTAACTAAATATCTAAATCACACAAATATGAATTTTTTATATAAAAAGGATAAGAACAAGAGGCTCACCACAAGGTGGTGCCGGCGACGGGAAGGTGCGGGCGATCGACGGTGGTTAGGACAGAGACGGGAAGGCACTAAGTAAACCACGCCTACATATGCAAAGTAAGTGTTATTTTGACCTCAAATTGCATATAAATCAAATACTACCACATATAATTCCTCCCAAAATAAAACCCACAAATGACGATACTTATAAAGC
>NC_057812.1:720895216-720898713 GCF_018294505.1 Triticum aestivum | reverse complement strand
GGGGGGGGGCACGATTGCTTCGCTTGTTCGCCGAGCTGGGCAATTTGTTTCCCAGCTACTCGTCGTTCTTTCAGCCTTTGATCACTGACGGTACTTCCCGACCGCTCCGCTTCGGCCCATGTCTTTGCAATAATGCGCTCATAGTTGCCTTTCGGCGGAGACTTGGGTGGTTTTGCCAGGGCAGCCAGAGTGCGCTTCACTTTCACCGGATCTAACTTCTCCTCCGGAGGTGGATGTCTCTTTGCTTTCAACCCTTGAAACCAGTCATCCACTTCGGTTCGCCCGATCTTCGCGTTCTCCTCCGGGGCCCTCTCGTATGGTAACTTCTCTGGAGTCTTCAGAGAAGGACCGAATCTGTATGTCCTCCCGCCTCTGGTTGTACTGCTACACGCCGACCGAGCAGACGGAGCGGTTGTCTTCTTTACTTGCTTAAGAGGCGGAGGAGAAGGACTACGACGCGCCAGAGCAGCTGGAGCAGCGGCAGGTCTCTTCCGCCCTTGCTGACGAGGCAGAGAAGGAGGAGGCTGGCTGCTCGGGCGCGTCGGCGCAGGCGGAGAAGGAGGCGGAGTGCCGCCACGCGCCGGAGAAGGAGCCGACCGAGGGCCCTGATCGTCACTCGCCGGAGGAGGAGGCGGTGGAGGAGGCGGAGTGCCCTGACTTGCCAGAGGAGGAGGAGGAGGCGGAGGCGTCCAGTTCGGAAGGTTGATGAGCTCCTTCCGCCATAGGCATGGAGTCTTCAGAGCAGACCCCAGCCGAGTCTCCCCTTCACCGATAGGGTGGTCAAGCTGGAGGTCCTCAAATCCCTCCGTTATTTCATCCACCATCACCCTAGCATATCCTTCTGGAATCAGCCGGCAATGAAAAGTTTCGCCGGGTTCAGTAGGATAAACAGAGCCTTGACCTTCAAATTCATCCATTGCGTCATAAGGTGGCAATTTTGAGTCTCCGTTATAGCATCCACGGGATAGCTGGAAGGAGCCGTCAAGGCATGCTCCGGCTGAAGCAGCTCGGTGGAAGCCACGCTGCTTCTGTGCTGAGATGGCGGGGTAGCTTCGGGGGAAGCTTCGGCAGTACGTTTGCTGCGATTTGCTTCTCGTTCCTCTATCGCGTCTACCTTTGCTTGCAGCGCCTGCATTTGGGTCTGCTGCACTTTTTTCCTCCTCTCATGGGATTTGTAACCGCCTACGTCCGGAAACCCAACCTTCCACGGAATGGAGCCTGGCGTGCCACGTGTCCGTCCAGGGTGCTCAGGATTCCCGAGGGCCATTGTGAGCTCGTCGTTCTCTCTGTCTGGAAAGAACTTCCCTTGCTGCGCTGCTTCGATATACTGCTTAAGCTTCCTGACTGGTATGTCCATTTGATCGTTCGTCCAAATGCACTTCCCTGTTACAGGGTCCAAGGTTCCGCCAGCCCCGAAGAACCAAGTCCGGCAACGGTCTGGCCAGCTAATTGTCTCTGGTTCGATCCCTTTAGAAACCAGATCATTCTCGGTCTTGGCCCACTTAGGTCGGGCTACAAGGTAGCCACCTGACACCGTGCGATGGTGAAGCATCTTCTTCGCAGCATTTTGCTTGTTTGTCGCCGACATCTTCTTACTCTTTTCCGATGTCTTGTGGGCCACAAATGCGGGCCAGTGATCTCTGATCTTCTCATATCTGCCCTTGAATTCTGGTGTCTCTTTTTTATCACAAACCTATTCAGCTCTTTCTTCCACCTCCTGAATAGATCTGCCATCCTCTTAAGAGCAAAAGACTTGATTAATTGTTCTTTAACTGGCTTCTCCGGATCATCCTCTGGGGGTAGGGTGAAATTTGACTTCAGCTCAGTCCAAAGATCATTTTTCTGCATATCATTGACATAAGACACCTCATGGTCTTCTGTAGCCGGCTTAAACCATTGCTGGATGCTTATCGGGATCTTGTCCCTAACTAGAACCCCGCACTGAGCAACAAATGCGCTCTTTGTCCGGAGGGGTTCAATCGGTTGGCCGTCGGGCACGATTGCTATGATCTCTAACTTTTCATCCGAGCTCAACTTTTTCTTCGGGCCTCGTCTCTTTACCTAAGTTGTGCTCGATCCGGAGGGCTAGAAAAAATAACAAAGACTTAATTAATATGTGTACATACCAAAACAATGAATGCATCAATCAACTAGTCAGCACAGGCTTAACTAATATATATACCTGGCCGGACTCGGTTCGGTCACCGGAGCCGTCATCACGGTCTCCTTCTTGCACCGGCATTGGGTCACCGGAGCCGTCCTCATGTTCTTCTTCTTGCACCGGCATTAGGTCACCGTAGCCAGCTTGTTCACCCTCTCCTTCCAGACCATCGGTGTCGTTGAGAAACAACAAGACGACATCACTTCCTTCTGCGATTATGTCCCTCAACAACGCTTCTTTTGCTTCGTCTCGGGCGGTGTCCATAGTTTCTACAAATATTTACAGCATGGCAATTATTATTCAAACATGACAGATGGATATATTAGTGACAAACATAGAACTAGCTACCTAATCATAGCAAGCTATCGTGAGGGGGTATATATCGACAACGACGACACTACATCTATGTCCCTCGACGACCCTCGTTCCCGATAAAAAAAATCTCTTCTATTCTTTCTTCTCCTCTTTATTTCTTCTTCCTCTTCTTTTTTATCCTCTTCTTCCTCTCATGTTCGAGAGGATCGCCGAGGGGTCGGGAGGTTGCGTAGTGTCAAAGGATTCAACAAAACCATGTCTTCATCATTAGGCGAAAGTAACATGTGCTTGATGGTACGAAGCTCTTCAAAGTTGTTCTGGAACGGAGTCCCAGATAGGATAATTCGCTTTTTGGTACAAAGTTCAGCAAGAGCCTTCCGAATATCGCTATTTGGAAGGCCTTTGCTGAATTCGTACCAAAAGGCGGATTATTCTATCCGGGACTCCATTCCAGAACAACTTTGCAGAACTTCGTACCAACATGCCCTGGTTACTTCCGGCTAATGATGAAGGCATGGATTTCTTCAATACTTTGACACTAGGAAACCTCTCTCGACCCCTCGGCGAATCTCGACCCCTCGAACCCTCGAACCCCCGATAAAAATTAAGAAGAAGAAGAAGAAGAAGAAGAATAAAAAAGAGGAGAAGAAGAAAGGAATAGCTAGAGGAGAAGAAGAACTGACAAAGTCTTCTCCTCTATTCCTTCTTCTTCTCCTCTTTTTTTTCTTCTTCTTCCTCTTTTTTTCCTTTTTTTTCTCCTCTTCTTCCTCTTCTCTTCTTCTCCTTAGGGTAAGGCCTAGTTTCCTGACCCTCGACCGCTCGACGACACTCTCGACATGCCCTCGTTCCCGATAAAAAAAAGAAGAAGAAGAAAAAAGAAGAGAAGAAAGAATAGAGGAGAAGAACTTCTTCTCCTCCATTCTTTCTTCTCCTCTTTTTATTCTTCTTCTTCCTCTTCTTTTTTCCCTCTTCTTCCTCTCCTCTTCTTCTCCCTCTTCCCCGCCTCTCTCATGAATGTTCG
>NC_057812.1:720891450-720894463 GCF_018294505.1 Triticum aestivum | reverse complement strand
AGCTAAATGACCCTGAAATTGGAAAGCATTTAAAATGAACTCTGAAAAGGTTGAAAGTTGCATGGTATCATCATTTCACCCACATAGCATGTTCCAAAAAGTAGAGAGGGTTACGACAAAAACTTGATGCACTTCGTGTACAAAATGGACAATCACTTTCGAAGTATCAAAGTTTCGGACAATAACTGCGCCACATCATTGGCTAGGACGAATGGTTCGTCTGTGTACCCAAGATTGTTTAGATCCACTGTTGTCATACTGTATTGTGGGTCGACCTGTACCCTGCCTCCTGACATATTGATCCATTTGCCTCAACACATAAAACCTTGAACCATAAGACATGAAAGCATTTCAAATGAACTCTGAAAAAGTTGAAAGTTGGGATGGTATCATAATTTCACCCACATAGCATGTGCATGTACAAAACAGACAATGGTAGCATGTTCGTCTGTTACAAATTTGGCATGGTATCATCATAATAGTTGCGGGAAAAAGTCTTCACTTTTTCTTCGCTTGTGTCATTTGCTTATTGCGCCATAACCATGGATAATCTTCATTGTTTATCAGGATGCTTGGGTCATCCTTGACATTGAAGGGAGGAATTTCATGAAATTTTTCATAATCTTCAGACATGTCTGTCTTGCTGTCCACTCCCAGGATGTCCCTTTTTCCTGAAAGAACTATGTGGCGCTTTGGCTCATCGTATGATGTATTCGCTTCCTTATCTTTTCTTTTTCTCAGTTTGGTAGACATGTCCTTCACATAGATAACCTGTGCCACATCATTGGCTAGGACGAACGGTTCGTCAGTGTACCCAAGATTTTTCAGATCCACTGTTGTCATTCCGTACTGTGGGTCTATCTGTACCCCGCCGCCTAACAGATTGACCCATTTGCACTTAAACAAAGGGACCTTAAAATTAGGTCCGTAGTCAAGCTCCCATATGTCCACTATGTAACCATAATATGTATCCTTTCCGCTCTCGGTTGCTGCATCAAAGCGGACACCGCTGTTTTGGTTGGTGCTCTTTTGATCTTGGGCGATCGTGTAAAATGTATTCCCATTTACCTCATATCCTTTGTAAGTCAATACAGTCAAAGATGGTCCCCTGGACAACAAGTACAACTCATCACAAATAGCGTTGTCACCTCTGAGACGTGTTTCCAACCAACTGCTGAAAGTCCTGATGTGTTCACATGTAATCCAGTCGTCGCACTGCTCCGGGTGTTTGGAGCGCAGACTGTTCTTGTGTTCATCGACATACGGGGTCACCAAGGTAGAGTTCTGTAGAACTGTGTAGTGTGCTTGAGATCAAGAATATCCGTCCCTGCATATTATTGAGTGTCTTCCAAGAGTGCCTTTTCCAGTCAGTCTCCCCTCATACCGCGATTTAGGGAGACCTATCTTGTTAAGGCCAGGAATGAAGTCAACACAAAACCCGATAACATCCTCTATTTGATGGCCCATGGAGATGCTTCCTTCTGGCCAAGCGGTTACGAACATATTTGTTTAGGACTCCCATGAACCTCTCAAAGGGGAACATATTGTGTTGAAATACGGGCCCTAGGATGACAATCTCGTCGACTAGATGAACTAGGACGTGCGTCATGATATTGAAGAAGGATGGTGGGAACACCAGCTCGAAACTGATAAGACATTGCGCCACATCACTCCTTAGCCTTGGTACGATTTCTGGATCGATCACCTTCTGAGAGATTGCATTGAGGAATGCACATAGCTTCACAATGGCTAACCGGACGTTTTCCGGTAGAAGCCCCCTCAATGCAACCGGAAGCAGTTGCGTCATAATCACATGGCAGTCATGAGACTTTAGGTTCTGAAACTTGTTCTCTGGCATATTTATTATTCCCTTTATATTCGACGAGAAGCCAGTCGTGACCTTCATACTAAGCAGGCATTCAAAGAAGATTTCTTTCTCTTCTTTCGTAAGAGCGTAGCTGGCAGGACCTTTATACTGCTTCGGAGGCATGCCGTCTTTTTCGTGCAAATGTTGCAGGTCCTCCCGTGCCTCAGGTGTATCTTTTGTCTTCCCATACACGCCCAAGAAGCCTAGCAGGTTCACGCAAAGGTTCTTCGTCATGTGCATCACGTCGATTGAAGAGCGGACCTCTAGGTCTTTCCAGTAGGGTAGGTCCCAAAATATGGATTTCTTCTTCCACATGGGTGCATGTCCCTCGGCGTCATTCGGAACAGGTAGTCCGCCGGGACCCTTTCCAAACATTACGTGTAAATCATTGACCATAGCAAGTACGTGATCACCGGTACGCATGGCGGGCTTCTTCCGGTGATCTGCCTCGCCTTTGAAATGCTTGCCTTTCTTTCGACATTGATGGTTGGTCGGAAGAAATCGACGATGGCCCAGGTACACATTCTTCCTGCATTTGTCCAGGTATATACTTTCAGTGTCAACTAAACAGTGCGTGCATGCGTGGTATCTTTTGTTTGTCTGTCCTGAAAGGTTACTGAGAGCGGGCCAATCGTTGATGGTCACGAATAACAACGCCGTTAGGTTAAATTCCTCCTGTCTGTGCTCATCCCACGTACGTACACCGTTTCCTGTCTGTGCTCATTCCAAAGGCCTGCAGTTCTTAGGAGTTCGATGGAGAGGGCGGGGCAGCGCTTATAAACAGGTGCGACCGCTCTTCAGCTAGCGAGGTGGGACTAAACATCCCACCGCATCGCGGCTTTGGCAGGCGCAGGCCTTTGGTCCCGGTTGATGGCGCAAACCGTGACCAATGCCCCCCTTTAGTCCCGGTTGGTGCCACCAACCGGGACCAAAGGCCGCCGTTTCCCGCCCTTTGGGCTGCTGAAAAGAGGCCTTTGGTCTCGGTTGGTGGCACCAACCGGGACTAAAGGTGGCATTGGTCCCGGTTGGTGCCACAAACCGGGACCAATGCTCTTGGTATATAACCAGGACTTGTGAAAATTTCAGTTTCTCATCGACCATTTGCCCCTGACGACGCCGAGCTCATTCACGCCACCAGGCTTCCCC
>NC_057812.1:720886232-720888216 GCF_018294505.1 Triticum aestivum | reverse complement strand
TTGTTTTGCTATGTACACATATAAATTAAGTCTTTGTTCTTTTTTCTAGCCCTCCGGATCGAGCAAACTTTGGTAAAGAGACGAGGCCCGAAGAAAAAGTTGAGCTCGGATGAAAAGTTTGAGATCATAGCAATCATGCCCAACGCCAGCCGATTGAACCCCTCCGGACAAAGAGCGCATTTGTTGCTTAGTGCGGGGTTTTGGTTAGGGACAAGATCCCGATCAGCATCCAGCAATGCTTAAAACCGGCTACAGAAGACCCTGAGGTGTCTTATGTCAATGATATGCAGAAAAATGATCTTTGGACTGAGCTAAAGTCAAATTTCACCCTACTGCCAGAGGATGATCCGGAGAAGCCAGTTAAAGAGCAATTAATCAAGTCTTTTGCTCTTAAGAGGATGGCAGAACTATTCAGGAGGTGGAAGAAAGAGCTGAATAAGTTTGTCGAAAATAAAGAGACACCAGAATTCAAGGGCAGATATGAGAAGATCATAGATCACTGGCCCGCATTTGTGGCCCACAAGACATCGGAAAAGAGTAAGAAGATGTCGGCGACAAACAAGCAAAATGCTGCGAAGAAGAAGCATCACCATCGCACGGGGTCAGGTGGCTACCTCGCAGCCCGGCCTAAGTGGCACTACAAGAAACTTGGTAATCCATGACAGATTTTGGATGACGTCTTCGAAAACTGTCATGAATGTGCTAGTACAGCCCCGCAAGCCCGCTGATGTTGGGGAACGTAGCAATAATTCAAAATTTTCCTACGTGTTACCAAGATCAATCTATGGAGTCATCTAGCAATGAGGGAGGAGTGGATCTACATACCCTTGCAGATCGCGCGCGGAAGCGTTCAAGGGAACGGGGTTGATGGAGTCGTACGCGTCGTGATCCAAATCACCGATGATCCTAGCGCCAAACAGACGGCACCTCCGCGTTCAACACACGTACGCAGCAGCGACGTCTCCTCCTTCTTGATCCAGCAAGGGGGGAGGAGAGGTTGATGGAGATCCAGCAGCACGACGGCGTGGTGGTGGAAGTAGCGGGATTCCAACAGGGCTTCGCCAAGCGCTGCGGGAGGAGGGAGATGTGTCACGGGAGGGAGAGGGAGGCGCCAGGGCTTAGGTGGGGTTGCCCTCCCTTCCCCCACTATATATAGGGCCAAGGGAGAGGGGGGGCGCAGCCTTGGCCCTTCCTCCAAGGAAGGGTGCGGCTAGGTAGGAGTCCCTCCTCCCCAAGGCACCTAGGAGGTACCTTCCCCCTTTAGGACTCTTCCTTTCCTTATCTCTTGGCGCATGGGCCTCTTGGGGCTGGTGCCCTTGGCCCATAGAGGCCAAGGCGCACACCCCTACAGCCCATGTGGCCCCCGGGGCAGGTGGCCCCACCCGGTGGACCCCCGGGACCCTTCCGGTGGTCTCGGTACAATACCGGTGACCCCGAAACTTGTCCCGATGGCCGAAATAGCACTTCCTATATATAATTCTTTACCTCCGGACCATTCCGGGACTCCTCGTGACGTCCGAGATCTCATCCGGGACTCCGAACAACATTCAGGTTACCGCATACTAATATCTCTATAACCCTAGCGTCACCGAACCTTAAGTGTGTAGACCCTACGGGTTCGGGAGACACGTAGACATGACCGAGACGACTCTCCGGCCAATAACCAACAGCGGGATCTAGATACCCATGTTGGCTCCCACATGCTCCTCGATGATCTCATCGGATGAACCACGATGTCAAGGACTTAATCAATCCCGTATGCAATTCCCTTTGTCCATCGGTACGATACTTGCCCGAGATTCGATCGTCGGTATCCCGATACCTTGTTCAATCTCGTTACCGGCAAGTCTCTTTTACTCGTTCCGTAACACATCATCCCGTGATCAACTCCTTGATCACACTGTGCACATTATGATGATGTCCTACCGAGTGGGCCCAGAGATACCTCTCTGCTTACACGGAGTGACAAATCCCAGTCTCGATT
>NC_057812.1:720829487-720832502 GCF_018294505.1 Triticum aestivum | reverse complement strand
GGTGAATTTTCACCAAACCCTGCCGGACAAAGAAAACAATTACTTGATATCAGGAAATGAACAAAGTTGCTGATATGGTGGATAATGATCGATTTAACTTACTTATTGAGGATTTCAGTCATGTCCGCATACTCCTTGGGATCTTTTCATTTAGAGTCCAAGACGGTTACTACTCCCTGCTCAAGCCTAATCTCTAGGAGAATATAGTGGAAACTACACACGCATGCATAACTCATCATTACATTACTATAACCTGGACTAATATATAAGGGAAACCGAATATGCACAAGACAGTAACACTCACTTGAAGTTGTAAGGAAAGAATATTATATCTTTGTTTTCATTTTTTTTGAATGATCGTAGCAAGTTGACCTTGGTATCTCCGGGACGATGTTCAACCTCAGTTGCATCTATGAGATATGTGTTAACGAACCCAATATCACCGATTTGTCTTTTCTTCAATTCGGCGATCTTCATTCTGCATAATATAGTGAGGATAATTATAAATACATGCAATGAAAGAGATGAGCTATATAGAGAGACTTAATGACAGAAGTAGTAGTACTTACAGACAGTAGCAGGTGATCATTGTTTTATCGAGGGCCAATTGATTGAAAAACTGATAGAACTCCTCAAATGGAATAGGCAACAGTTCAATTCCAACGAGGTCGTGCTCCGGTTTAACTCTCGCATACAAAATACTCCTTCCCCAGACTCTCTGCAGATTTTCATGTACCAATCATGTAATCTTCGCATCATCGTTGTTAAAGATTTTTCATCTTTGACGAGAGGCTTCCCGTACTCGTATCTGTGTATCTGCACCTCCATGGGATCATAATGTACATCGTCGGGCAGGTAATCATCAACATTGCCATAACCGGGAACCATCCTCGGATCGACGATGTCGCTAGGCACCTTGAGGGGGGGGGCACGATTGCTTCGCTTGTTCGCCGAGCTGGGCAATTTGTTTCCCAGCTACTCGTCGTTCTTTCAGCCTTTGATCACTGACGGTACTTCCCGACCGCTCCGCTTCGGCCCATGTCTTTGCAATAATGCGCTCATAGTTGCCTTTCGGCGGAGACTTGGGTGGTTTTGCCAGGGCAGCCAGAGTGCGCTTCACTTTCACCGGATCTAACTTCTCCTCCGGAGGTGGATGTCTCTTTGCTTTCAACCCTTGAAACCAGTCATCCACTTCGGTTCGCCCGATCTTCGCGTTCTCCTCCGGGGCCCTCTCGTATGGTAACTTCTCTGGAGTCTTCAGAGAAGGACCGAATCTGTATGTCCTCCCGCCTCTGGTTGTACTGCTACACGCCGACCGAGCAGACGGAGCGGTTGTCTTCTTTACTTGCTTAAGAGGCGGAGGAGAAGGACTACGACGCGCCAGAGCAGCTGGAGCAGCGGCAGGTCTCTTCCGCCCTTGCTGACGAGGCGGAGAAGGAGGAGGCTGGCTGCTCGGGTGCGTCGGCGCAGGCGGAGAAGGAGGCGGAGTGCCGCCACGCGCCGGAGAAGGAGCCGACCGAGGGCCCTGATCGTCACTCGCCGGAGGAGGAGGCGGTGGAGGAGGCGGAGTGCCCTGACTTGCCAGAGGAGGAGGAGGAGGCGGAGGCGTCCAGTTCGGAAGGTTGATGAGCTCCTTCCGCCATAGGCATGGAGTCTTCAGAGCAGACCCCAGCCGAGTCTCCCCTTCACCGGTAGGGTGGTCAAGCTGGAGGTCCTCAAATCCCTCCGTTATTTCATCCACCATCACCCTAGCATATCCTTCTGGAATCAGCCGGCAGTGAAAAGTTGCGCCGGGTTCAGTAGGATAAATAGAGCCTTGACCTTCAAATTCATCCATTGCGTCATAAGGTGGCAATTTTGAGTCTCCGTTATAGCATCCACGGGATAGCTGGAAGGAGCCGTCAAGGCATGCTCCGGCTGAAGCAGCTCGGTGGAAGCCACGCTGCTTCTGTGCTGAGATGGCGGGGTAGCTTCGGGGGAAGCTTCGGCAGTACGTTTGCTGCGATTTGCTTCTCGTTCCTCTATCGCGTCTACCTTTGCTTGCAGCGCCTGCATTTGGGTCTGCTGCACTTTTTTCCTCCTCTCATGGGATTTGTAACCGCCTGCGTCCGGAAACCCAACCTTCCATGGAATGGAGCCTGGCGTGCCACGTGTCCGTCCAGGGTGCTCAGGATTCCCGAGGGCCATTGTGAGCTCGTCGTTCTCTCTGTCTGGAAAGAACTTCCCTTGCTGCGCTGCTTCGATATACTGCTTAAGCTTCCTGACTGGTATGTCCATTTGATCGTTCGTCCAAATGCACTTCCCTGTTACAGGGTCCAAGGTTCCGCCAGCCCCGAAGAACCAAGTCCGGCAACGGTCTGGCCAGCTAATTGTCTCTGGTTCGATCCCTTTAGCAACCAGATCATTCTCGGTCTTGGCCCACTTAGGTCGGGCTACAAGGTAGCCACCTGACACCGTGCGATGGTGAAGCATCTTCTTCGCAGCATTTTGCTTGTTTGTCGCCGACATCTTCTTACTCTTTTCCGATGTCTTGTGGGCCACAAATGCGGGCCAGTGATCTCTGATCTTCTCATATCTGCCCTTGAATTCTGGTGTCTCTTTTTTATCACAAACCTATTCAGCTCTTTCTTCCACCTCCTGAATAGATCTGCCATCCTCTTAAGAGCAAAAGACTTGATTAATTGTTCTTTAACTGGCTTCTCCGGATCATCCTCTGGGGGTAGGGTGAAATTTGACTTCAGCTCAGTCCAAAGATCATTTTTCTGCATATCATTGACATAAGACACCTCATGGTCTTCTGTAGCCGGCTTAAACCATTGCTGGATGCTTATCGGGATCTTGTCCCTAACTAGAACCCCGCACTGAGCAACAAATGCGCTCTTTGTCCGGAGGGGTTCAATCGGTTGGCCGTCGGGCACGATTGCTATGATCTCTAACTTTTCATCCGAGCTCAACTTTTTCTTCGGGCCTCGTCTCTTTACCTAAGTTGTGCTCGATCCGGAGGGCTAGAAAAAA
>NC_057812.1:720826370-720826934 GCF_018294505.1 Triticum aestivum | reverse complement strand
CACGCGCCCAAAAAATTAGTCCCACATCGCTAGCTGAAGGGCGCCGGCACTTGTTTATAAGCGCTGGTGTGCCTCCCCATTCGAGCTCCTCTCTTATGCAGGCTTTCGGGCCTAAACTTGCTATTGCCTGTGGGCCTATTGGGCCTTCGGCGGGTCTGAATCCTGGCCCATGTAGGGTTTCTAGTCGTATTCAGGCCGTGGAGGCCCAGTAGGTGGCATTTTTTTGGTTTTTTCTTTTTTATTTCTACATTTTTTTTGGTTTTTTATTTTTTATTTCTACTTAAAACTAAATACTTATAGTTTTTTAGTGATTTCTTTTTGCTTTTAGGTCACAAAAATTATAAACTTTCTGTTAGTGCCATTAGTTTTAAATTTTGAATAGTTTAATTTTGAATTTTTAAAAATTTGTGTGAATCACTAGTTTATGAATAACTTTACTATAAAAATAGAATTTTTTTCTATTTATTTTTTATTTATACTTACAACTAAATACTTATAGTTTTTAGTGATTTCTTTTTGATTTTAGGTCACAAAAATTATAAACTTTCTGTTAGTTTCATTAGT
>NC_057812.1:720818296-720826360 GCF_018294505.1 Triticum aestivum | reverse complement strand
TTTGTGTGAATCACTAGTTTATGAATAACTTTACTATAAAAATAGAATTTTTTTCTATTTATTTTTTATTTATACTTACAACTAAATACTTATAGTTTTTTAGTGATTTCTTTTTGATTTTAGGTCACAAAAATTATAAACTTTCTGTTAGTTTCATTAGTTTTAAAATTTTGAATAGTTTAAATTTGTATTTTTTGAAATTTGTGTGAATCACTAGTTTATGAATAACTTTACTATAAAAATAGAATTTTTTTGTTTTTTGCTATTTATTTTTTATTTATACTTACAATTAAATACTTATAGTTTGATTTTAGGTCACAAAAATTATATTCTGTTTGCTATTGAAGAATATTATAGTTTTATTTTAGTTGATCATAACATAATATTTTAATTGATTGTTTTATTTTCATAAAAGTTTTGTAGTTCATTCTGTTTGCTATTAATTCATTCTTTGAGCTAAATGACCCTGAAATTGGAAAGCATTTAAAATGAACTCTGAAAAGGTTGAAAGTTGCATGGTATCATCATTTCACCCACATAGCATGTTCCAAAAAGTAGAGAGGGTTACGACAAAAACTTGATGCACTTCGTGTACAAAATGGACAATCACTTTCGAAGTATCAAAGTTTCGGACAATAACTGCGCCACATCATTGGCTAGGACGAATGGTTCGTCTGTGTACCCAAGATTGTTTAGATCCACTGTTGTCATACTGTATTGTGGGTCGACCTGTACCCTGCCTCCTGACATATTGATCCATTTGCCTCAACACATAAAACCTTGAACCATAAGACATGAAAGCATTTCAAATGAACTCTGAAAAAGTTGAAAGTTGGGATGGTATCATAATTTCACCCACATAGCATGTGCATGTACAAAACAGACAATGGTAGCATGTTCGTCTGTTACAAATTTGGCATGGTATCATCATAATAGTTGCGGGAAAAAGTCTTCACTTTTTCTTCGCTTGTGTCATTTGCTTATTGCGCCATAACCATGGATAATCTTCATTGTTTATCAGGATGCTTGGGTCATCCTTGACATTGAAGGGAGGAATTTCATGAAATTTTTCATAATCTTCAGACATGTCTGTCTTGCTGTCCACTCCCAGGATGTCCCTTTTTCCTGAAAGAACTATGTGGCGCTTTGGCTCATCGTATGATGTATTCGCTTCCTTATCTTTTCTTTTTCTCAGTTTGGTAGACATGTCCTTCACATAGATAACCTGTGCCACATCATTGGCTAGGACGAACGGTTCGTCAGTGTACCCAAGATTTTTCAGATCCACTGTTGTCATTCCGTACTGTGGGTCTATCTGTACCCCGCCGCCTAACAGATTGACCCATTTGCACTTAAACAAAGGGACCTTAAAATTAGGTCCGTAGTCAAGCTCCCATATGTCCACTATGTAACCATAATATGTATCCTTTCCGCTCTCGGTTGCTGCATCAAAGCGGACACCGCTGTTTTGGTTGGTGCTCTTTTGATCTTGGGCGATCGTGTAAAATGTATTCCCATTTATCTCGTATCCTTTGTAAGTCAATACAGTCAAAGATGGTCCCCTGGACAACAAGTACAACTCATCACAAATAGCGTTGTCACCTCTGAGACGTGTTTCCAACCAACTGCTGAAAGTCCTGATGTGTTCACATGTAATCCAGTCGTCGCACTGCTCCGGGTGTTTGGAGCGCAGACTGTTCTTGTGTTCATCGACATACGGGGTCACCAAGGTAGAGTTCTGTAGAACTGTGTAGTGTGCTTGAGATCAAGAATATCCGTCCCTGCATATTATTGAGTGTCTTCCAAGAGTGCCTTTTCCAGTCAGTCTCCCCTCATACCGCGATTTAGGGAGACCTATCTTGTTAAGGCCAGGAATGAAGTCAACACAAAACCCGATAACATCCTCTATTTGATGGCCCATGGAGATGCTTCCTTCTGGCCAAGCGGTTACGAACATATTTGTTTAGGACTCCCATGAACCTCTCAAAGGGGAACATATTGTGTTAAAATACGGGCCCCAGGATGACAATCTCGTCGACTAGATGAACTAGGACGTGCGTCATGATATTGAAGAAGGATGGTGGGAACACCAGCTCGAAACTGATAAGACATTGCGCCACATCACTCCTTAGCCTTGGTACGATTTCTGGATCGATCACCTTCTGAGAGATTGCATTGAGGAATGCACATAGCTTCACAATGGCTAATCGGACGTTTTCCGGTAGAAGCCCCCTCAATGCAACCGGAAGCAGTTGCGTCATAATCACATGGCAGTCATGAGACTTTAGGTTCTGAAACTTTTTCTCTGGCATATTTATTATTCCCTTTATATTCGACGAGAAGCCAGTCGTGACCTTCATACTAAGCAGGCATTCAAAGAAGATTTCTTTCTCTTCTTTCGTAAGAGCGTAGCTGGCAGGACCTTTATACTGCTTCGGAGGCATGCCGTCTTTTTCGTGCAAACGTTGCAGGTCCTCCCGTGCCTCAGGTGTATCTTTTGTCTTCCCATACACGCCCAAGAAGCCTAGCAGGTTCACGCAAAGGTTCTTCGTCATGTGCATCACGTCGATTGAGGAGTGGACCTCTAGGTCTTTCCAGTAGGGTAGGTCCCAAAATATAGATTTCTTCTTCCACATGGGTGCGTGTCCCTCAGCGTCATTCGGAACAGCTAGTCCACCGGGACCCTTTCCAAAGATTACGTAGTGTAAATCATTGACCATAGCAAGCACGTGATCACAGGTGCGCATGATGGGCTTCTTCCGGTGATCTGCCTCGCCTTTGAAATGCTTGCCTTTCTTTCGACATTGATGGTTGGTCGGAAGAAATCGACGATGGCCCAGGTACACATTCTTCCTGCATTTGTCCAGGTATATACTTGCAGTGTCATCTAAACAGTGCATGCATGCGTGGTATCCTTTGTTTGTCTGTCCTGAAAGGTTACTGAGAGCGGGCCAATCGTTGATGGTCACGAACAACAACGCCTTAATGTTAAATTCCTCCTGTCTGTGCTCATCCCACGTACGTACACCGTTTCCATTCCAAAGCTATAAAAGTTCTTCAACTAATGGCCTTAGGTACACATCAATGTCGTTGCCAGGTTGCTTAGGGCCTTGGATGAGAACTGGCATCATAATGAACTTCCACTTCATGCACATCCAAGGAGGAAGGTTATACATACATAGAGTCACGGGCCAGGTGCTGTGATTGCTGCTCTGAACCGGGACCAATGGGCCTCGCTCCTGGCCCACAAGCATTGGTCCCGGTTGGTGGCTTGAACCGGGACCAAAGGCTCCCCTTTAGTCCCGGTTCATGCCACCAACCGGGACCAATGAGGTGCCTATATATACCCCCTCGTGTAAGAGCAGAGCACACTGCTCTGTTTTTTCTGGCCGAGGGGGAGAGGGCTTGGTGGTGCTCTAGCTCATCTCCTATGCACACAAGGTGTTCGATGGAATGCCCAAGCCACAATACTTAAGATTTCTCCTCTCCAAGCTCGACCTCCAAGCTCCATTTTCCTCAATATTTGTCTAGGTTTAGCGGTCCGTCACGCCCTGTCCCCGTCTTCACCGCCGTCGATCACCCGCGCCGAGCTCATCGCCGACACCACCGTGGTGAGCCTCTTTTTCTTATCTTCTTTCTGAAAGGAAAAATATGCTTACTGCTATGTTTACATAGATACTTGTATTATTTTATTACTTTTATTATTGCATCTTATATAGTGCGATGGTTTTGGTATCCGCCCCCGTCGGCCGTCGTCCTGTCTATGATTCGGATGTGCTATATATATTATCTTTATAACTATTGGTTCATTTATTGTTTATTAAAATTATGCCGACCAACGTGACATATATTTTATTTATGTAGGATGTATGTGAATCGGAAATTTCAACCGACCCTATTGTCGAGAGGTTAAATTTAGTTGAAGAAGAAAACAATTTGTTGAAGGAAAAAATAAAAAAAAATTGAGGAGGAGAAGATGATATTGGAGTTGCATGTTGCGGATGTCGTCGATGATCACAAGATCAAGATGGATGCAATGCGCTTGAAGATTAGAAAGATTAGAAAATATGCCATTCATACCGAAGCTTGGTATCATTATGCCGTTGGATCAATTGTTACCTTGGTTGCGATTATGATCACATTTGTTTTCACATTGAAATGTTTTACATAGTTTCAATGTATGGTTTAATTAATTAGATGCTCTGGAGAGCTATATGTTGTTAGATGAGAACTATGTATGTACTTTGGTTTTAATGTGATGATGAACTTCTATTAATTTGGACACTTAATTATATATAATGCACACAGATGAACCGGCAATGGATGTACGGTGACAGACACACCTCCGAGTACATTAAGGGCGTGCATGAGTTTCTTGATGCGGCTGAGGCAAACAAGAAGAATGGTTTTATGTGTTGTCCATGCACTGAATGTGGGAATACGAGGTCTTACACTAACTGGAAAATCCTTCACTCCCACCTGCTTTACAAGGGTTTCATGCCACACTATAATGTTTGGACGAGGCACGGAGAAATAGGGGTTATGATGGAAGACGGCGAAGAAGAAGAGTACGATGACAACTATGTGCCCCCTAAATACGGTGATGCTGCAACGGGGGGAGCTGGTGAAGATCAAGAGGAACCAGACGATTTGCCCAATGATGCTGCAACGGGTGAAGCTGCTGAAGATCAAGAGGAACCAGATGATGTGCCCGATGATGATGATCTCCGTCGGGTCATTGTCGATCCAAGGACGCAATGCGAAAGTCAAAAGGAGAAGCTGAAGTTCGATCGCATGTTAGAGGATCACAAAAAAGGGTTGTACCCCAATTGCAAAGATGGCAACACAATGCTCGATACCGTACTGGAATTGCTACAGTGGAAGGCAAAGAATGCTGTGGCTGAAAATATTGAAGAAGAAGCTTCCAAAGGATAAAAACTTACCCGATAGTACATACACAACAAAGAAGGTCGTATGCCCTCTAGGATTGGAGGTGGAGAAGATACATGCATGCCCTAATGACTACATCCTCTACCGCGGTGCATACAAGGATCTAAACGCATGCCCGGTATGCGGTGCATTGCGGTATAAGATCAGACGAGATGACCCTGGTGATGTTGAAGGCGAGCCCCCCAGGAAGAGGGTTCCTACGAAGGTGATGTGGTATGCTCCTATAATACCATGGTTGAAACGTCTGTTCAGAAACGAAGAGCATGCCAAGTTGATGCGATGGCACAGTGAGGACCGGAAGAAAGACGGGAAATTGAGAGCACCTGCTGACGGGTCGCAGTGGAGAAAAATCGAGAGGAAGTACTGGGATGAGTTTGCAAAGGACCCAAGGAATGTATGGTTTGCTTTAAGCGCGGATGGCATTAATCCTTTCGGGGAGCAGAGCAGCAATCACAGCACCTGGCCCGTGACTCTATGTACGTATAACCTTCCTCCTTGGATGTGCATGAAGCGGAAGTTCATTGTGATGCCAGTTCTCACCCAAGGCCCTAAGCAACCCGGCAACGACATTGATGTGTACCTAAGGCCATTAGTTGAAGAACTTTTACAGCTGTGGAATGGAAACGGTGTACGTACGTGGGATGAGCACAGACAGGAGGAATTTAACCTAACGGCGTTGTTATTCGTGACCATCAACGATTGGCCCGCTCTCAGTAACCTTTCAGGACAGACAAACAAAAGATACCACGCATGCACGCACTGTTTAGTTGACACTGAAAGTATATACCTGGACAAATGCAGGAAGAATGTGTACCTGGGCCATCGTCGATTTCTTCCGACCAACCATCAATGTCGAAAGAAAGGCAAGCATTTCAAAGGCGAGGCAGATCACCGGAAGAAGCCCGCCATGCGTACCGGTGATCACGTACTTGCTATGGTCAATGATTTACACGTAATGTTTGGAAAGGGTCCCGGCGGACTACCTGTTCCGAATGACGCCGAGGGACATGCACCCATGTGGAAGAAGAAATCCATATTTTGGGACCTACCCTACTGGAAAGACCTAGAGGTCCGCTCTTCAATCGACGTGATGCACGTGACGAAGAACCTTTGCATGAACCTGCTAGGCTTCTTGGGCGTGTATGGGAAGACAAAAGATACACCTGAGGCACGGGAGGACCTGCAACATTTGCACGAAAAAGATGGCATGCCTCCGAAGCAGTATAAATGTCCTGCCAGCTACGCTTTTACGAAAGAAGAGAAAGAAATCTTCTTTGAATGCCTGCTCAGTATGAAGGTCACGACTGGCTTCTCATCGAATATAAAGGGAATAATAAATATGCCAGAGAAAAAGTTTCAGAACCTAAAGTCTCATGACTGCCACGTGATTATGACGCAACTGCTTCCGGTTGCATTGAGGGGGCTTCTACCGGAAAACGTCCGATTAGCCATTGTGAAGCTATGTGCATTCCTCAATGCAATCTCTCAAAAGGTGATCGATCTAGAAATCGTACCAAGGCTAAGGAGTGATCTGGCGCAATGTCTTGTCAGTTTCGAGCTGGTGTTCCCACCATCCTTCTTCAATATCATTTCGCACGTCCTAGTTCATGTAGTCGACGAGATTGTCATCCTGGGGCCCGTATTTCTACACAATATGTTCCCCTTTGAGAGGTTCATGGGAGTCCTAAAGAAATATGTCCGTAACCGCGCTAGGCCAGAAGGAAGCATCTCCATGGGCCATCAAACAGAGGATGTTATCGGGTTTTGTGTTGACTTCATTCCTGGCCTTAAGAAGATAGGTCTCCCTAAATCGCGGTATGAGGGGAGACTAACTGGAAAAAGACACTCTTGAAAGTGACTCAATAATATGCAGGGACGGATATTCTTGTTCTCAAGCACACTACACAGTTCTACAGAACTCTACCTTGGTGACCCCGTATGTCGATGAACACAAGAACAGTCTGCGCTCCAAACACCCGGAGCAGTGCGACGACTGGATTATATGTGAATACATCAGGACTTTCAGCAGTTGGTTGGAATCACGTCTCAGAGGTGACAACACTGTTTGTGATGAGCTGTACTTGTTGTCTAGGGGACCATCTTTGACTGTATTGACTTACAAAGGATAAGAGATAAATGGGAATACATTTTACACGATCGTCCAAGATCAAAAGAGCACAAACCAAAATAGCGGTGTCCGCTTTGATGCAGCAACTGAGAGCGGAAAGGACACATATTATGGTTACATAGTGGACATATGGGAACTTGACTACGAACATGATTTTAAGGTCCCTTTGTTTAAGTGCAAATGGGTCAATCTGTCAAGCGGCGGGGTACAGGTAGACCCATAGTACGGAATGACAACAATGGATCTGAAAAATCTTGGGTACACTGACGAACCGTTCGTCCTAGCCAATGATGGCACATTTTATCTATGTGAAGGACATGTCTACCAAACCGAGAAAAAGAAAAGATAAGGAAGCGAATACATCATACGATGAGCCAAAGCGCCACATAGTTCTTTCAAGAAAAACGGATATCCTGGGAGTGGAGGGCAAGACAGACATGTCTGAAGATTATGAAAAGTTTCATGAAATTCCTCCCTTCAATGTCAAGGCTGACCCAAGCATCCTGATAAACGATGAAGATTATCCATGGTTACGACGCAATAAGCAAATGACACAAGCAAAGAAAAAGTGAAGACTTTCTCCCGCAACTATTATAATGATACCATGCCAACTTTGTAACACACGAGTATGCTATGCCAACTTTTTCAGAGTTCATTTGAAAACTATGAATTTAGGTCGAATTTTCTCAATAGGTGCATCTATGTTCATTTTTTTAGTAAAGTTAATCACAAACTTGTGATTCACACAAATTTCAAAGAATTCAAATTTTAACTATTCAAATTTGAAAACTAATGGCACTGACAAAAAGTTTATAAATTTTCTAAAATTAATGGCACTAACAGAAAGTTTATAATTTTGCTGACCTAAAAGCAAAAAGAATTAAAAAATAAAGCAAAGAACAAAAAAAAACATAAAGCAAAAAAAAACTGAAAAAAATAAAAATAGCGACAATAAGTATTTTGTTGTAAGTAGAAACAAAGTAAAA
>NC_057812.1:720816942-720817979 GCF_018294505.1 Triticum aestivum | reverse complement strand
AAAACTAATGGCATTAACAGAAAGTTTATAATTTTTCTAAAACTAAAAGCAAAAAGAATTAAAAAATAAAGCAAAAAACAAAAGAAAATAAATAATGCAGAAAACAAAACAAAAAAACTGAAAAAAAGGCACTAGAAGCAAAAAAAACTGTTTTCAAATTTGAAAACTAATGGCACTAACAGAAAGTTTATAATTTTTGTGACCTAAAAGAAAAAAGAAATCACTTAAAAACTATAAGTATTTTGTTCTAAGTAGAAATGAAAAAATAAATAGCAAAAAAGAAAAAAATGTCTATAATATTTGTTATGACTAACTAAAATTACCAAATTGAGTATAATGATAAAACAAAGTAATATTAAATAGCAGGCAAAAGAAAGACTCAAAAATCAATTTTTATAGTAAAGTTATTCATAAACTAGTGATTCACACAAATTTTTAAAAATTCAAATTTAAACTATTCAAATTTTAAAACTAATGGCACTAACAGAAAGTTTATAATTTTTGTGACCTAAAAGAAAAAAAATCACTAAAAAACTATAAGTATTTAGTTCTAAGTAGAAATGAAAAAGTAAATAGTAAAAAAATGCCACCTATTGGGCCACCACGGCCTGAATACGACTAGAAGCCCATCCATGGGCCAGGATTCATTCCCGTATAAGGCCCAGCAGGCCCACAGGCATAGCGGTGTGAGATTAGGCCCAAAGGCCTGCAGTTCTTAGGAGTTCGATGGAGAGGGCGGGGCAGCGCTTATAAACAGGTGCGACCGCTCTTCAGCTAGCGAGGTGGGACTAAACATCCCACCGCATCGCGGCTTTGGCAGGCGCAGGCCTTTGGTCCCGGTTGATGGCGCAAACCGTGACCAATGCCCCCCTTTAGTCCCGGTTGGTGCCACCAACCGGGACCAAAGGCCGCCGTTTCCCGCCCTTTGGGCTGCTGAAAAGAGGCCTTTGGTCTCGGTTGGTGGCACCAACCGGGACTAAAGGTGGCATTGGTCCCGGTTGGTGCCACAAACCGGGACCAATGCTCTTGGTATATAA
>NC_057812.1:720801783-720816344 GCF_018294505.1 Triticum aestivum | reverse complement strand
TATACCCCTCCCGATAACTTCAACACGAGGGGGGGGGGGGTTGTCGATATACCCCCTCCTGATAACTTCAACACGAGGGGGGTCGATATATATACCACCTCCCGATAATTTCAACACGAGGGAGGGGGTCGATATACCCTAAATAGCAAGTATCATCGGTGTGAGATAATGTGACCGTCGGTGTCGGACAGTACATCCACGTCCCACAAGTGACGCGGGCTTCGACGCCCACGTCACTTGTGGGACGTGGATGTAGTGTCCGACACCGACGGCCACATGTATCTCAGACCCACGACACTTGCTATTTAGGGTTTCCTCTACCGCTCGGCGGCCCTCGACGACCCTCGTTCCCGATAAAAAAAGAGGAAGAAGAAGAAAAAAAAGAGGAGAAGAAAGAATAGAGGAGTTCTTACTCGTCTATTCTTTCTTCTCCTCTTTTTTTCTTCTTCCTCTTCTTTTTTTATCCTTGAAGCATTGTCGAGGCCACTCCAAACCCTAGAGAAGCAGCATCGAGGACACCCCAAATCCTAGAGAAGCAGCGTTGAGGCCACTAATTAATATTAGTTCTACATTTGCCACTAATATATCCATCTGTCATGTTTGAATAATAATTGCCATGTTGTAAATATTTGTAGAAACTAGGGACACCGCCCGAGACGAAGTACAAGAAGAGTTGTTGGGGGACATAATCGCACGAGGAAGTGATGCCGTCTTCTCGTTGTCTCTCAATGACAGCGATGGTCTGGAAGCAGCTGGCTATGATTATGATGGCTCCGTTGACCTAATGCCGGTGCAAGAAGGAGACCGTGAGGATGGCTCCAGTGACACAATGCCGATGCAAGAAGGAGACCGTGATGACATCTCCGGTGACCGAACCAAGTCCGGCCAGGTATATATATTAGTTAAGCTTCTGCTGACTAGCTAATTGATGCATTTGTTTTGCTATGTACACATATAAATTAAGTCTTTGTTCTTTTTTCTAGCCCTCCGGATCGAGCAAACTTTGGTAAAGAGACGAGGCCCGAAGAAAAAGTTGAGCTCGGATGAAAAGTTTGAGATCATAGCAATCATGCCCAACGCCAGCCGATTGAACCCCTCCGGACAAAGAGCGCATTTGTTGCTTAGTGCGGGGTTTTGGTTAGGGACAAGATCCCGATCAGCATCCAGCAATGCTTAAAACCGGCTACAGAAGACCCTGAGGTGTCTTATGTCAATGATATGCAGAAAAATGATCTTTGGACTGAGCTAAAGTCAAATTTCACCCTACTGCCAGAGGATGATCCGGAGAAGCCAGTTAAAGAGCAATTAATCAAGTCTTTTGCTCTTAAGAGGATGGCAGAACTATTCAGGAGGTGGAAGAAAGAGCTGAATAAGTTTGTCGAAAATAAAGAGACACCAGAATTCAAGGGCAGGTATGAGAAGATCAGAGATCACTGGCCCGCATTTGTGGCCCACAAGACATCGGAAAAGAGTAAGAAGATGTCGGCGACAAACAAGCAAAATGCTGCGAAGAAGAAGCATCACCATCGCACGGGGTCAGGTGGCTACCTCGCAGCCCGGCCTAAGTGGCACTACAAGAAACTTGGTAATCCATGACAGATTTTGGATGACGTCTTCGAAAACTGTCATGAATGTGCTAGTACAGCCCCGCAAGCCCGCTGATGTTGGGGAACGTAGCAATAATTCAAAATTTTCCTACGTGTTACCAAGATCAATCTATGGAGTCATCTAGCAATGAGGGAGGAGTGGATCTACATACCCTTGCAGATCGCGCGCGGAAGCGTTCAAGGGAACGGGGTTGATGGAGTCGTACGCGTCGTGATCCAAATCACCGATGATCCTAGCGCCGAACAGACGGCACCTCCGCGTTCAACACACGTACGCAGCAGCGACGTCTCCTCCTTCTTGATCCAGCAAGGGGGGAGGAGAGGTTGATGGAGATCCAGCAGCACGACGGCGTGGTGGTGGAAGTAGCGGGATTCCAACAGGGCTTCGCCAAGCGCTGCGGGAGGAGGGAGATGTGTCACGGGAGGGAGAGGGAGGCGCCAGGGCTTAGGTGGGGTTGCCCTCCCTTCCCCCACTATATATAGGGCCAAGGGAGAGGGGGGGCGCAGCCTTGGCCCTTCCTCCAAGGAAGGGTGCGGCTAGGGAGGAGTCCCTCCTCCCCAAGGCACCTAGGAGGTACCTTCCCCCTTTAGGACTCTTCCTTTCCTTATCTCTTGGCGCATGGGCCTCTTGGGGCTGGTGCCCTTGGCCCATAGAGGCCAAGGCGCACACCCCTACAGCCCATGTGGCCCCCGGGGCAGGTGGCCCCACCCGGTGGACCCCCGGGACCCTTCCGGTGGTCTCGGTACAATACCGGTGACCCCGAAACTTGTCCCGATGGCCGAAATAGCACTTCCTATATATAATTCTTTACCTCCGGACCATTCCGGGACTCCTCGTGACGTCCGAGATCTCATCTGGGACTCCGAACAACATTCAGGTTACCGCATACTAATATCTCTATAACCCTAGCGTCACCGAACCTTAAGTGTGTAGACCCTACGGGTTCGGGAGACACGTAGACATGACCGAGACGACTCTCCGGCCAATAACCAACAGCGGGATCTAGATACCCATGTTGGCTCCCACATGCTCCTCGATGATCTCATCGGATGAACCACGATGTCAAGGACTTAATCAATCCCGTATGCAATTCCCTTTGTCCATCGGTACGATACTTGCCCGAGATTCGATCGTCGGTATCCCGATACCTTGTTCAATCTCGTTACCGGCAAGTCTCTTTTACTCGCTCCGTAACACATCATCCCGTGATCAACTCCTTGATCACACTGTGCACATTATGATGATGTCCTACCGAGTGGGCCCAGAGATACCTCTCTGCTTACACGGAGTGACAAATCCCAGTCTCGATTCGTGCCAACCCAACAGACACTTTCAGAGATACCCGTAGTGTACATTTATAGCCACCCAGTTACGTTGTGATGTTTGGCACACCCAAAGTATTCCTACGGTATCCGGGAGTTGCACAATCTCATGGTCTAAGGAAATGATACTTGACATTAGAAAAGCTTTAGCATACGAACTACATGATCTTGTGCTAGGCTTAGGATTGGGTGTTGTCCATCACATCATTCTCCTAATGATGTGATCCCATTATCAACGACATCCAATGTCCATGGTCAGGAAACCGTAAACATCTATTGATCAACGAGCTAGTTAACTAGAGGCTTACTAGGGACAAGGTGTTGTCTATGTATCCACACATGTATCTGAGTTTCCTATCAATGCAATTCTAGCATGGATAATAAACGATTATCATGAACAAGGAAATATAATAATAACTAATTTATTATTGCCTCTAGGGCATATTTCCAACAGTCTCCCACTTGCACTAGAGTCAATAATCTAGTTCACATCGCCATGTGATTAACACTCACAGGTCACATCGCCATGTGACCAACATCCAAAGAGTTTACTAGAGTCAATAATCTAGTTCACATCACTATGTGATTAATACTCAATGAGTTCTGGGTTTGATCATGTTATGCTTGTGAGAGAGGTTATAGTCAACGGGTCTGAACCTTTCAGATCCGTGTGTGCTTTACAAATCTCTATGTATCTCCTAGATGCAGCTACCACGCTCTATTTGGAGCTATTCCAAATAACCGTTCCACTATACGAATCCAGTTTACTACTCAGAATAATCTGGATTAGTGTCAAAGTTTGCATCGGCGTAACCCTTTACGACGAACTCTTTTACCACCTCCATAATCGAGAAAATTCCTTAGTCCACTAGTTACTAAGGATAACTTTGACCGTTGTCCTGTGATCCATTCTTGGATCACTCTTGTACCCCTTGACTGACTCATGGCAAGGCACACTTCAGGTGCGGTACACAGCATAGTATACTGTAGAGCCTATGTCTTAAGCATAGGGGACGACCTTCGTCCTTTCTCTCTATTCTGCCGTGGTCGAGCTTTAAGTCTTAACTTCATACCTTACAACTCAGGCAAGAACTCCTTCTTTGACTGATCCATCTTGAACATCTTCAAGATCATGTCAAGGTATGTGCTCATTTGAAAGTACCATTAAGCGTTTTGATCTATCCTTATAGATCTTGATGCTCAATGTTCAAGTAGCTTAATCCAGGCTTTCCATTGAAAAACACTTTCCAAATAACCCTATATGCTTTCCAGAAATTCTACATCATTTCTGATCAACAATATGTTAACAACATATATTCATCAGAAATTCTATAGTGCTCCCACTCACTTCTTTGGAAATACAAGTTTCTCATAAACTTTGTATACACCCAAAATCTTTGATCATCTCATCAAAGCATACATTCCAACTCCGAGATGCTTACTCCAGTCCTTAGAAGGATTGCTGGTGCTTTGCATACTTATTAGCATCTTTCAAGATTGACAAAACCTTTCGGTTGTATCACATACAACCTTTCCTCAAAAATCGTCGAGGAAGCAATGTTTTGACATCCTATCTGCAAGATTTCATAAACGATGCAGTAATTGCTAATATAATTCCAACAAACTCTTAGCATCGCTACGAGTGAGAAAGTCTCATCGTAGTCAACTCCTTGAACTTGTCGGAAAACATCTTATTGACAAGTCGAGCTTTCTTAATGGTGATACTTACCATCATTGTCTGTCTTCCTTTTAAAATCCATCTGTACTCAACAGCCTTACGACCATCGAGCCGTTCTGCCAAAGTCTACACTTTGTTTTCATACATGGATCCTCTCTCGGATTTTTATGGCCTCGAGCCATTTATCGGAATCCAGGCCCACCATCGCTTCTCCATAGCACGTAGGTTCATTGTTGTCTAGCAACATGACTTCTAAGACAGGATTGCGTACCACTCTGAAGCAGTACGCATCCTTGTCGTCCCACGAGGTTTGGTAGTGACTTGATCTGAAGTTTCATGATCACTATCATAAGCTTCCACTTCAATTGGTGTAGGTGCCACAGGAACAACTCTCTGTGCCCTGCCACACACTAGTTGAAGAGATGGTTCAATAACCTCATCAAGTCTCCACCATCCTCCCACTCAATTCTTTCGAGAGAAACTTTTCCTCGAGAAAGGACCCGATTCTAGAAACAATCCTTTATTGCTTTCGGATCTGAGACAGGAGGTATACCCAACTGTTTTGGGTGTCCTATGAAGATGCATTTATCCGCTTTGGGTTCGAGCTTATCAGCCTGAAACTTTTTCACATAAGCGTCGCAGCCCCAAACTTTTTAAGAAATGACAGCTTAGGTTTCTCTAAACCATAGTTCATACGGTGTCATCTCATCGGAATTACGTGGTGCCCTATTTAAAGTGAATGTGGTTGTCTCTAATGCCTAACCCATAAATTATTGTGCTAAATCGATAAGAGACATCATGGTATGCATTATATCCAATAGGGTGCAGTTATGATGTTCGGGCACACCATCACACTATGGTGTTCCAGGCTGTATCAGTTGTGAAACAATTTCCACAATGTCTTAATTCTGTGCCAAACTCGTAATTCAGATATTCATCTCTATGATCATATCATAGATATTTTATCCTCTGGTCACGACGATCTTTCAACTTCACCCTGAAATTACTTGAACCTTTCAATAGTTCAGACTCATGATTTATCAAGTAAATATACTCAACATCTACTCAAATCATCTGTGAAGTAAGAACATAACGATATCCACTACATGCCTCAGCACTCATTGGACAGCACACATCAAAATGTATTACTTCCAACAAGTTGCTTTCTAGTTCCTTTTTACTGAAAACAAGGCTTTCAGTCATCTTGCCCATGTGGTATGATTTGCATGTCTCAAGTGATTCAAAAATCAAGTGAGTCCAAACGGTCCATTTGCATGGAGTTTCTTCATGCATATACACCAATAGACATGGTTCGCATGTCTCAAACTTTTCAAAATGAGTGAGCCCAAAGATCCATCAACATGGAGCTTCTTCATGCGTTTTATACCGATATGACTTACGTGGCAGTGCCACAAGTAGGTGGTACTATCATTACTATCCTATATCTTTTGGCATGAACATGTGTATCACTACGATCGAGATTCAAAAACATTCATTTTAGGTGCAAGACCATTGAAGGTATTATTCAAATAAACAGAGTAACCATTATTCTCCTTAAATGAATAACCGTATTGCGATAGACGTAATCCAATCATGTCTATGCTCAACGCAAACACCTATCTCGATGGTAGAGGGAGCGTGCGATGCTTGATCACATCAAGCTTGGGGAAAACTTCCAACACTTATCGCCAGCTCACCTTTAGCTAGTCTCCGTTTATTCCGTAGCTTTTATTTCGAGTTACTAAGACTTAGCAACCGAACCGGTATCTAATACCCTGGTGCTACTAGGAGTACTAGTAAAGTACACATTAACACAATGTATATCCAATATACTTCTATCGACCTTGCCAGCCTTCTCATCTACCAAGTATCTAGGGTAATTCTGCTCCAGTGGTTGTTCCCCTTATTACAGAAGCACTTAGTCTCGGGTTTGGGTTTAAACTTTGGTGTCTTCACTAGAGCAGCAGCTGAATTGCCATTTCATGAAGTATCCCTTCTTGCCCTTGCCCTTCTTGAAACTAGTGGTTTCACCAACCGTCAACAATTGATGCTCCTTCTTGATTTCTACTTTGGTGTCAAACATCGCGAATATCTCAAGGATCATCATATATGTCCCTGATACATTATAGTTCATCACGAAGCTCTAGCAGCTTGGTGGTAATGACTTCGGAGAAACATCACTATCTTATCTGGAAGATCAACTCCCACTCGATTCAAATGATTGTTGTACTCAGACAATCTGAGCACAAGCTCAACAATTGAGCTTTTCTCCCTTAGTTTGCAGGCTAAGAAAATCGTCGGAGGTCTTATACCTCTTGACGTGGGCACGAGCCTGAAATCCCAATTTCAGCCCTCGAAACATCTCATATGTCTCCCGACGTTTCAAAACGTCTTCGGTGCCTCAACTCTAAACCGGTTAACTGAACTATCACGTAGTTATCAAAATGTGTATGTCAGATGTTCGCAACATCCACAGACAACGTTCGAGGTTCAGCACACTGAGCGGTGCATTAAGGACATAAGCCTTCTATGAAGCAATGAGGACAATCCTCAGTTTACGGACCTAGTCCGCATAATTGCTACTATCAACTTTCAACTAAATTTTCTCTAGGAACATATCTAAACAGTAGAACTGAAGCGTGAGCTACGACATAATTTGCGAAGACCTTTTGACTATGTTCAGGATAATTAAGTTCATCTTATGAACTCCCACTCAGATAGACATCCCTCTAGTCATCTAAGTGATTACATGATCCGAGTCAACTAGGCCGTGTCCGATCATCACGTGAGACGGACTAGTCAACATCGGTGAACATCTTCATGCTGATCGTATCTACCATACGACTCATGCTCGACCTTTCGGTCTTCTGTGTTCCGAGGCCATGTCTGTACACATGCTAGGCTCGGCAAGTCAACCTAAGTGTTTCGCGTGTGTAAATCTGTCTTACACCCGTTGTATGTGAACGTTAGAATCTATCACACCCGATCATCACGTGGTGCTTCAAAACAATGAACTGTCGCAACGGTGCACAGTTAGGGGGGAACACTTTCTTGAAATTTTAATGAGGGATCATCTTATTTACTACCGTCGTTCTAAGCAAATAAGATGTATAAACATGATAAACATCACATGCAATCAAATAATAGTGACATGATATGGCCAATATCATATAGCTCCTTTGATCTCCATCTTGGGGCTCCATGATCATCTTGTCACCGGCATGACACCTTGATCTCCATCATCATGATCTCCATCATCGTGTCTTCTTGAAGTTGTCTCGTCAACTATTACTTCTACTACTACAGCTAACGGTTAACAATAAAGTAAAGTAATTACATGACGTTTATGTTGACACGCAGGTCATAAATAAATTAAGACAACTCCTATGGCTCCTGCCGGTTGTCATACTCATCGACATGCAAGTCGTGATTCCTATTACAAGAACATGATCATCTCATACATCACATATATCATCCATCACATCCTTTGGCCATATCACATCACATAGCATACCCTGCAAAAACAAGTTAGACGTCCTCTAATTGTTGTTTGCATGTTTTACGTGGGTGCTATGGGTTTCTAGCAAGAACGTTTCTTACCTACGCAAAGACCACAACGTGATATGCCAATTGCTATTTACCCTTCATAAGGACCCTTTTCATCGAATCCGATCCGACTAAAGTGGGAGAGACAGACACCCGCCAGCCACCTTATGCAACTAGTGCATGTCAGTCGGTGGAACCGGTCTCACGTAAGCGTACGTGTAAGGTTGGTCCGGGCCGCTTCATCCCACAATGCCGCCGAATCAAGATTGGACTAGTAACGGTAAGCATATTGAACAAAATCAACGCCCACAACTACTTTGTGTTCTTCTCGTGCATAGAAACTACGCATAGACCTAGCTCATGATGCCACTCTTGGGGAACGTAGCAATAATTCAAAATTTTCCTACGTGTCACCAAGATCAATCTATGGAGTCATCTAGCAATGAGGGAGGAGTGGATCTATACCCTTGTAGATCGCGCGTGGAAGCGTTCAAGGGAACGGGGTTGATGGAGTCGTACTCATCGTGATCCAAATCACCGATGATCCTAGCGCCGAACAGATGGCACCTCCGCGTTCAACACACGTACGGAGCAGCGACGTCTCCTCCTTCTTGCTCCAGCACGGGGGAGGAGAGGTTGATGGAGATCCAGCAGCACGACGGCGTGGTGGTGGAAGTAGCGGGATTCCAACAGGGCTTCGCCAAGCGCTGCGGGAGGAGGGAGATGTGTCACGGGAGGGAGAGGGAGGCGCCAGGGCTTAGGTGGGGTTGCCCTCCCTTCCCCCCACTATATATAGGGCCAAGGGAGAGGGGGGGCGCAGCCTTGGCCCTTCCTCCAAGGAAGGGTGCGGCTAGGGAGGAGTCCCTCCTCCCCAAGGCACCTAGGAGGTGCCTTCCCCCTTTAGGACTCTTCCTTTCCTTATCTCTTGGCGCATGGGCCTCTTGGGGCTGGTGCCCTTGGCCCATATCGGCCAAGGCGCACACCCCTACAGCTCATGTGGCCCCCGAGGCTGGTGGCCCCACCCGGTGGACCCCCGGGACCCTTCCGGTGGTCCCGGTACAATACCGGTGACCCCGAAACTTGTCCCGATGGCCGAAATAGCACTTCCTATATATAATTCTTTACCTCCGGACCATTCCGGAACTCCTCGTGACGTCCGGGATCTCATCCAGGACTCCGAACAACATTCGGGTTACCGCATACTAATATCTCTATAACCCTAGCGTCACCGAACCTTAAGTGTGTACACCCTACGGGTTCGGGAGACACGTAGACATGACCGAGACGACTCTCCGGACAATAACCAACAACGGGATCTGGATACCCATGTTGGCTCCCACATGCTCCTCGATGATCTCATCGGATGAACCACGATGTCAAGGACTTAATCAATCCCGTATGCAATTCCCTTTGTCCATCGGTACGATACTTGCCCGAGATTCGATCGTCGGTATCCCGATACCTTGTTCAATCTCATTACCGGCAAGTCTCTTTTACTCGTTCTGTAACACATCATCCCGTGATCAACTATTTGATCACATTGTGCACATTATGATGATGTCCTACCGAGTGGGCCCAGAGATACCTCTCCGCTTACATGGAGTGACAAATCCCAGTCTCGATTCGTGCCAACCCAACAGACACTTTCGGAGATACCCATAGTGTACCTTTATAGCCACCCAGTTACGTTGTGACGTTTGGCACACCCAAAGTATTCCTACGGTATCCGGGAGTTGCACAATCTCATGGTCTAAGGAAATGATACTTGACATTAGAAAAGCTTTAGCATACGAACTACATGATCTTGTGCTAGGCTTAGGATTGGGTCTTGTCCATCACATCATTCTCCTAATAATGTGATCCCATTATCAACGACATCCAATGTCCATGGTCAGGAAACCGTAACCATCTATTGATCAATGAGCTAGTTAACTAGAGGCTTACTAGGGACATGGTGTTGTCTATGTATCCACACATGTATCTGAGTTTCCTATCAATACAATTCTAGCATGGATAATAAACGATTATCATGAACAAGGAAATATAATAATAACTAATTTATTATTGCCTCTAGGGCATATTTCCAACAACTGAAACCCGCCGAAGCACGCCTAAGCATTCGCGTATAAAGTGCTAACCCTAAGTCCCTCCTCTCTCTCCCTTCTTCGCAGCCCCCACTCGATTCCCCCATCTTGTCACACAACATCACCGCCACCAACCACCACTTCGCCTCGCTCCTACCGCAGCTCGTCGCAGGCCCTTCCCCTCCTCTCACCTCGCTACTCTGACAACTTATAGATCCGCCGCAACCCCCACTAATCCATCTCTATCGCGACCCATCTCTCTCCTGCGAATCGTCGCACCGCCACTAACCTCTGCCGATTCCGGCGACGTCCGCCACCGTGCAGCACGTTCACGAGCTCGTCCCCAACCCCTCCGCCCTCAAGTCCGGCTGGATCCGCCGCTCCCAGCCCCCGACGCTCGCCCGCAACCCCTAGCCCATGCTAGGGTTTCGGCCGTGGCGTCATGTCCGTCGTTGTCGCGTCTCTAGCGGCTCCTCTCCGTCGTGCATCACTCCTCGCGCCCTCTCCCCCTCCTGGTTGGCACCCCCTAGCTCGGTGCGCTCGCGTGCGTTGGACTGGACGGCGACGACCCGGACTCCCTCTTCCAGCATCGGCCATTGAGCTCTCCCGCCTTCCGCTAGTCCTGCTGCTCTGCTTGTTGGCCGGCTCGTCAACGACGGCCCTGCCAGCGCTGCCCTGGATGGATAGGGTGAGGCAGTAGGTCGACAGGGCAAACAGGCGTGGCCCGTCCATCGGTCTCATTATGTCGTACGTCGCCGAGGTCACCGCGCTCCAGGCCTCTGGCCACTTCCGGCCCTGGTGTGTCTAGTCCTTCGTTGACCTCTATGGTGAGTCTTCGCCTCCGGTTTCTGATGCAAATTGCTTGCCTGTAGATTGTGCAAATGAAGCACTCAGTGAGTCTGGCTGTTCCTGGTTGACCTTTTGGGTTGTTTTCAAACAGCTAGCAGTGAGTGCTGAACTGCTGCTAACTGAACCCAGACACAAACACACAACACATAACAGAAGGGGGAAACAAGCAGAGATGATATTGTAGTGTTGACACAAGAATGGTGAACATAAATTTGAAATTTTATAGATACCTGAAGCTGTGGGCAGAGGGCAAAGCTTACTAGCTCTGCAAATTGTGCACGATCTGCAGTCACAGAAGGCCTGAATTCGCTTTCTAGACCTGAATGCAGATTGACCCAATCACTCATTTTGGATAACAACTATGGATAGGGGGACCAGAAACCGACTAGAAGGATATCATCTAAACATGTCCATGTTCAAATTTAGTTTGTCAGCCTTTGGGTGTACATCATCAGTTCTTTTCGTAAGATTCTCATGACAGTGATACTGTTTTTCTGTAGATTTATGCAAAATGGTTGAAGCATGTAGAAATGAGGAGGTGCCACGCTACCAGATTGTGTTACTGTTTCAAAGTTTATTTGAGTTAGAAGACACTCCACTATCCTTTACGTACTAACAGTTAACATGCACATATCTTTTTATCTGTGCATTATAGATAGAGTCGCTTGTGAAAAAGAAATATGGGCAAGAGGCTTTTACAATCTTTATGCTATTGGTTGTACAAGGTTGTGTCACTACTAGGAAAAGGGCTATAGATGGAATTAACACTAATGGCACACCAGACATGTGGTGCGCCATTATTATATACTAATGGCGCACCATGTGTTGGTACGCCATTAGTGTCCAAATACTAATGGCGCACCACATCCACGGTGCGCCATTAGTAAAAAAAAATTAAATTTTTTCAAAACTACTAATGGCGCACCGTGGGAGTGGTGCGCCATTACTAGTTGAACTAGTAAGTAATGGCACACATCCACGATGCGCCATTAGTAAAAAAAAGATTTTAATTTTTTTTTCAAAACTACTAATGGCGCACTGTGGGAGTAGTGTGCCATTACTAGTTCAACTAGTAATGGCGCACCATGCCACGGTGCGTCATTAGTAATTTCGCCCAAATTCCCCCGAATGCAGCCCCCCCTGGACTGCCTTTTCAGTTTCAAAAAAAATAAAAGAAAATGATAGAAATGTCAAAAAAATAAAAGAAAATAAGATTCCCATGTGATATTTTGTCTAGTTGTTAGCAAAATTTACAAACATGAATTTTCAACTTTTTTGCAAAATCTCTCGAGAATTTGTAAAATTGGGCATAACTTTTGCATACGAACTCGCATGAAAAAGTTTTTTATATGAAAAATCATCTACTCGAAAAGTTACATCCGAATTTAACTGGGAGAACCCCGTTAAACATTTTCAAAATCCTCAAAAACCTAACAGAAAAAAGTTACGGTGCTTTTAAGATCTGGGGAGGCAAAAAAATTCAAAAAAATTCAAACTTACTAATGGCGCACCTGCCCATGATGCGCCATTACTATCTTCCCGCCTTCAAAATTCAAAATAAGTCAAAAAATAAAAAAAGAGTTACTAATGGCGCACCTGCCTGTGGTGCGCCATTAGTATCTTCCCGCCTTCAAAATTCAAAATAAATCAAAAAACAAGTTAGTAATGGCGCACCTGCCCGCGGTGCGCCATTACTATGCTGTATATATGGCTGGGCGTGGTCCTCTCCTCCTTACCTCTTCATTCTTCTCCTCCACTCCATCTCCTCCTCTCCTCCATCCCATCTTCCCTTCTCTCCTCCACCATACTACCCTCCTCCTCTCAGGCGACCTCCTCCTCCTCCTCTCCGGCGACCTCCTCCTCCTCTCCGGCGACCTCCTCCTCCCTCCTCTCCTCCCCTCCCCTCCCCTCACGGTTTCTCCTACCTCCTCTCCGGTGAGCTCCTCCTCCCTCCTCTCTGGTGAGCTCCTCCTCCCTCCTCTCTGGTGAGCTCCTCCTCCCTCCTCTCCTCCCATCCCCACATGGTTTCTCCTTCCTCCTCTCCAATGCTCCGGTGAACTCCTCTCCGGCGACCTCCTCCTCCTCCTCTCCGGCGAACTCCTCCTCCTCCTCTCCGACGATGTAGGCGAGCGCCTCTCCGGTGACCTCCTCCTCCTCCTTTCCGGCGAACCCCTCTCCGGCAAAAGAACACGGCAAAAGAACGTATTAGATCCAAAAACAGGAACAAAATTTGAAATAATATCGTGCCAAAAAACGAGCAACAAAAACGAGCAAAAAAACGAGCAAAAAATGGGCAAAAAAATCACGATCCAGATCCAAATTCAAAATTCAAAAATAGCAATGGCGGACGGTGGGGGTTAGACGGTGCGCCACTACTATTTTCCCACCTTCAAAATTCAAAAATACTAATGGCGCACCAGTGGCCTATACTAATGGCGCACCAGTGGCCTATACTAATGGCGCACCGTGGCCTATACTAATGGCGCACCAGTGGTGCGCCATTAGTAAAAAATACTAGTGGCGTGATACTAATGGCGCACCAGTGATGCGCCATTAGTACGCAAAACTGGTGCGCCATTAGTAGCCCTTTTCCTAGTAGTGTGTAGTTGAGACAGATCAAGTAACCACTCTTGTACATTGAGGACATTCTAGAACTATACTTTGTTATTATTGTCAATCTCTTTGGGTTAAGAAAGCTTCAGTTATGCAGTAAATTTAGTTGTGTGATCCTGTTTTATGATTGTTCATTTGAGGACATGGCTTCCTGTTACAAATTGAAGTGCACAATACTAAACCTTGGTTGCAAATGTGCAGATTACTGAGGCAACAATTCTTGACAAGCAGATTGTTCATTCAACTTTGTACAAACTATGGAATGATGGGCACATTGATACAGAGGTCTATCTCCTAGTTTCCATCAGAAAGGCAGTATTTTTGTTTAGAGGGCAGAGAGAATGGCATGCTTTAAATGTTAGTTGTGTGGTTTATCTAAAAGATAATCTCACTGTTTTCACGATCTACTATTTTACTATACCGGACCGGTGGCCCGTGTTTGTTGGGGAACGTTGCAGAAAACAAAATTTTTCCTACGGTTTCACCAAGATCCATCTATGAGTTCATCTAGCAACGAGTTATCGGATGCATCTACATACCTTTGTAGATCGCGAGCGGAAGCGTTCAAAGAACGGGGATGATGTACTCGAACACGACGTGATCCAAATCACCGGAGATCCTAGCGCCGAACGGACGGCGCCTCCGCGTTCAACACACGTACGATTAGCGTAACGTCTCCTTCTTCTTGATCCAGCAAGGGGGAAGGAGAGGTTGAGGAAGATGGCTCCAGCAACAGCACGACGGCGTGGTGATGGTGGAGCTGCAGTACTCCGTCAGGGCTTCGCCGAGCACTATGGAGGAGGAGGAGGTGTTGGAGAGGGAGAAGGAGGCAACCAAAGGCGTGTCACAAAAGCCCTCCTT